>NC_048298.1:58154572-58264361 GCF_013100865.1 Trachemys scripta elegans
GGGGGGGTGCAGGGCAGAAGGCTGGATGTGTGGGGGGTTCAGGGGTAAGGGCAGAGGGCTGGGGGTGTGTGGGGGTGCAGGGCAGAAGGCTGGATGTGGGGGGGTTCAGGGCAGAGGGCTGGGTATGTGTGGGGGTGCAGGGCAGAAGGCTGGGTGTTGGGGCGACTCGAGGTCAGGGCAGAGGGCTGGGGGGATGTGGTGGTGCAGGGCAGAAGGCTGGGAGTGTGGGGGGGTTCAGGAGTCAGGGCAGAGGGCTGGGTGTGTAGGGGGGTGCAGGGCAGAAGGCTGGATGTGTGGGGGGTTCAGGGGTAAGGGCAGAGGGCTGGGTGTTAGGGGGGACTCAAGGTCAGGGTAGAGGGCTGGAGGGGTATCGAGGTGCAGGGCAGAAGACTGGGTGTTGGGGGCAACTCGAGGTCAGGGCAGAGGGCTGGGGTGTGTGTAGAGGTGGAGGGCAGAAGGCTGGGTGTTGGGGGGGAGGTCAGGGCAGAGGGCTGGGGGTGTGGGGGTTCAGGGCAGAAGGCTGGGGTGCTCGGCTCGTGGGGGTGCTCCCAGCCCCCAGCCCTGAGCGGTTCATGGCAGGGGGCTGGGAGGGATATGCCCGTTTCCACCCCCTTCCCCAAGGCCCGTCCCTACCTCTCTCTGCCTGCTCTACAGAGCAGCGAGCATGCTTCTGCTCGGCTCTGCTCCACTCCCTCTCCCCTTCACAAGAGCCATTGCCGGCAAGGAGAGGGAGTGAGAGGAGGAAGGGCCGGAATGCACCAAGCTGGGGGAAGAAGCGGGGGGGGGAAGCTTGCCTTCTGCAGAACTAAGCTTCTGCCTCCTGCCCCCGCAGGGGAGAGCGGTGGGCGGGGGGGCTGAGTGGGACGGGGGTCTGGGACCCCCCCCCCACCTCCTCCTCCTCCTCTCACCGGGCAGGCAGCGTGCCACTCAAAATCGGCTCGTGTGCCGTGTTTGGCACGCGTGCCGTAGGTTGCCGACCCCTGCACTACAGGATATGGCTATGCACCATGCCTGGGGGTTTGTCTACAGTAAAAATGCTACAGCTGCAGCACTGCAGTAGTGCCGCTGTAGCGTAGACACTACAGTGACAGTAGGCGTTCTTTGGTCACTGTAATAAATCCACCTCTCCACGAGGCAGTAGCTAGGCCAATGGAAGAATTCTTCTGTTGACCTACTGGTGACTACAACAGGGCTTAAGTCGGCTTACCTGTGTCATTCAGGGTGTGACATTTTTTACCTGAGCAATGTAGCTGGGTTGACCTAACTTTGTAATGTAGATCAGGCCTCAGAGAGGAGGATTTTGGATCTCCAACTTTCCTCAAGGGCAAAGGGGCTGAGCTGGGAACACCGGGGAAGGAGATAGGACTGACTTCCCTAATCCCTCCAGAAGTCAAAAGGGGTCCCAGTGCTGCTCTCCAACTGACTAAACTGCTCCTATGATGGAGACCAATGTGACTTCCTCCCAGATGTCCTAGGAAAGCTTCCCAATAGTAGTCTCTCTCTCTCTCTCTCTCACACACACACACACACACACACACACACACACACACTTACTTTAGTGTCTGGCATCCATTTTTTACAACCCTCACTTAGTTGTGTAGGTTTAGCTTGTATACTTAATGTAATTGTACTAGATATATGTGATGTCAGGCAATTTTGCTTATCCCCCTCCATAATATTTATGACAACCTCTTAGGAATACAAATACGGTTAAAAAAACCAACACTATTTTTGTCCTTTTTATTTGGCAAACATAGGTTTGTTTCCCCAGAGTTGAGAAATGAGTTGAATTAAATGGAAGTTTTTGTTTAACAACAATTTCAAATCATATAGCTCCTTATGCCAAAACATCTTTGAGTGATGATGCCTGGTCACAATGATTTCAGCACAACTGTGGGAATACTGGGTTGTTAGATAACTACAAGTTATTATGCTGCTGTTGCAGAGTGAACAGTGGGAGCACAAAACATTGTTCACATGGGCCTCACTGACTTTGTGTTGCTTTTGTTATGTTTCTTAATTTTTCTGTAGATTAAAAAAAATGACTAAATAATTTAGCTGAAATCTTCAATTCAGAATAAAATCTTAGTCTTAAAATATTGACTGTAACCTTTTAACCTTTTAATTTAGTTGAAATTTTGCATATTTATAAAAATCAAAAGTAGAAACAATATACAAATTAAAGAATTACAAAGAAAGTTACTTGCACTGATGTCAGAGCCGTCAAAAGGCAGCACCAATTCATGAGACATGTCTATAGACGAAAGTCCTATTTGTGTTGTATGAGACCCAACATTCCCCAGGACTTGATAGTGGGAGGTGACAATGTGTACATTGCATGAGACCCCTACATTTCGGTGGGCCTGATCATGTGTGTATTGAACTCAATGCAACACTTTCATTGGCTACAATGTGTATTCAAAATCAGGCCCTCAATAAAAGACTTCATCAGCCAACTGAATATTTTATTTTTACTTTAATATTAATATTTTTTATTAATACTATTTTATTTAACATCTTTCAAAGTATAGGAATTAGCTGCTATTATATGTTAAATGTTAAAATTTAAAGTTTTGCCTGTTTGTGTTCTCCTGATACATTAATTTAGTAATGATGCCCACAGTGTACATATTAAATAAATCCACCTATTTAAAATGTAAACAAAGGCAAAAATCTACAGTGAGTAAAAGTGCTGCAAAATTTCAGTTTTTAACTTTGGGGGGAGCCAGATATTCCAAAAAGTTTAGCACTCACAATTTGAGCCAGCTTCTTAACCTGTCTCAGCTCTAATTCAAGTTCTCTAAAGTTAATTGTTCATTGGGAATTTCTGGCCACCCATTTTGGAAAATCTAGTCACTTCATAGGCAGCTTAAATGACAGTGGAGCAGTATTAAAAACCTGGAAGTTTATTTGAGGAGCCTAAATGGGAGCTACTGAGCACTTTTGAGAAAACCACTATCTAGACCAAGTAGGTAGTTCAAACTGCCCTGTTGAAGCCAATAGGAGTTTTGTCATTGATTTCAGTGAGTCCAGGATTTCACCCAAAGAATTTGCCTCTGGGAAAAGGGTGGCACAGATGATTTAATAGGATATGAAAGTGACTCATGGAGAGAGATTAGTCTTTGCAGGTTCTGACCCCAGAAAGTTGCAGTACTTCCATAGGCCTGCAGATTCAGAAGCAATTTGGATGGCTAGAGTCCTTGTGTTTGTGGTTTCAGTGCTTGTTTAAACATAAACACACACACACACACACTTACACTTACTTTATTCCAATTTGATTGCCTTAAGCCATTCATTAGAATCTAAGTAGAAAGCAACAGCATATTTTAGCCTGAAGCAAGTTTAAATGGCAGACACAAACTCCAGGGGAAAAACAAATAAACATAAAAAGAGCTTCAAAATGGAATTGACCATCGAACTCTACTCTTAAACAGCAGTGGTAACAGACAGCTCAGTTTGTCCTGACCAGTTCAACAAATCCTCTGAAAAATCCAGTAGGAGAGTTACCAGAAGAAAACAGGCAAAATAAGGCTAAACATCTCAGGATAAGGAAGTCAGTGTTATTCATCACTAACTTTTTGGAATTGTAGGAAGGTATTTCTACCAAGGTAGAGAAGGAAGTAAACAAAAAACATCATATGCTGCAATTAGATTTTCAGAAAGCATTCTGCATCAGAAGCTGATGATCACTAAGATACAGAGTCTCAGAATAAGGAAAACTGACAGATTGCATTGAAACCTGACTAGCAGCCAGAAAACAAAAATATGACTATATATAAAATGTACAATATAGGGTCAAGCTGTGTGCCCGAAGCATAATCCCTCTCCCAGCTCCTTAGCACATAACTATGTAGCCAATAAAGCAGCTTTTTTTTTGAGGAGACCAGGTCATACCCCATCTCCTCCCTGCTGCCTTTGGCATGATTTCAACCAGAGCTGTAAGGACAGACAATTTGTTTCACAGACTAATTTCAATATTTGGATTTGTTCCAAAAAAAATGTAAAATTCTGAAAAGGAAAATTCCCCCCCAAAATCGTTTTGGGTTAAGTAAAACATTTTGTTTCACCATTTTGACTTGACTTTTTTTATTTTATGTGATAATATATAATGTAATTGAAACAAAGAAATTTCAAAATGAAAAATTGAATGTTTCATTCCCCAAATAATTTTAAAAAGTGCGACATTTGCACATTGTGAAATGTGTTTTTCCTATTTTCTACTGAAAGAAAATTCTAGCAAAATCCACCCAGTTTCACAAGTGTTTCAGTGTCATCGGAAGTGCATATTTTGATGGATTATGGCCCCATTGAAGTTTATTTGAACAGCTCTAATTGCCACCCCTCTAGGTGATAGGAGGGAGTAGTCTCTGCTTTCTCCTAAGCATAAGGACTGGTGGGTCTGGCCCTTGTGCACAAGCTAAGGAGATGATCTTTGCACAGTCACACTCTCCACATTCCCAGGTTAGAATTAGGCACACTCTAGCTGTAGCAAGGCAGTGTGGTTCCCCGCCACCCTGGAGAGGGACGAGCCCCTCCAGACACCAAAGTGGGCGGAGCCAGTGAATCCTGAGCCTGCCCCCAGAGGTCAAGGCACAGGACAGGAAGTATAAAAGCTCCAGAGCTCACTTGAGGAACCACCGCCGGAAAGGCCAGACACCTGCGGCCTAGCTCCCAGTTGGGAGATTCCGGCAATTGGAGGCCGACCCGAAGACTGGCCGGACCAGCTGATGCCTGATGCCAACCAGAGCCTGGAGGAGCTGCCAAGCCTACCACTTGCCAGTTACCCTGAGGAGCCCATGGTGCTTGACCCCCTTGGAGGATACTGTCCGGACCCAGGTACCTCTAGAGGGGGAGTTAGGAAGTAGCCTGGCTGCAGCCGACCCTACTCTGGCTGCAGCACTGCCAGAGCCTATGTCAGTGTCTTGCAGCCAGGATCTCCACTGACACAGCAGCAGGCCTTCTGCTGCTGCTAGGGCCCCGGGCTGGGACGCAGTGGAGTGGGTGGGCCTGTGTCCCCCCTGCCACCCCACTTGTGGGTGGCAGTCTCCCCCTCTTGCAGGCCCTTCAGAGCCAGGAGCCTGGGCCTGTTGTATAACTGTTTGCTCAGCCCCTGAGGGCCTTAGCCATTGACTCTTTGTTCCCCCAGCCCGACCCAGGGCTGGGGCCTGCTCATTATACAGCAGTTCCTCAGCTCCTGTCTGGGAGAATGTGGGCACGAGCCCTCGACCCCCATGACAAGAGATCTGGGGGGGAAGGTACCCCAGAAAGAGCCATGGATGGGGACAAACTTATAAAGTTCCTGACGGAGAGCCAGGAGTGGCAGCAGGCAGCCCAACTCCAGCAGCAGCAGCTGCTGATTCGGGATGTGGGAATTCAAAACCAGGAACACCCGTGGCAATGCATACAGCAGCTGGCGACGGTACTGCCTCGCCCCACAGAGCCCCAGCTGGCAGACGCAGCCGGGTCACCCCACACCACCGCGCCGGTGCAACTAACTAAGATGGGACCTGATGATGACCCTGAGGCCTTTTTGGTAACTTTTGAATGGGTGACGCTGGTTGCAGGGTGGGACCCTGACCAATGGGCCACCCTCCTGGTCCCATATCTGACCACGACTGCCCAAACTGTGTACCAGGGGCTATCTATGGAGGAGGTGCGGGACTATACCCAGGTAAAGGCGGCAATCCTAGATGCCTTGGATATCAGCCCGGAAACCTTCTAGCAGCGGTTCCGGAGTCTGACCTACCTGACAGGCACCCGACCCCAGTTGGTGGCCCAGGAGCTGAGGGAGGTGTGCAAGTGGCGGCTGCAGCCCAAGAGGCGAACCCCAGATGAGCTCACTGAGCAAGTTATCCTGGAACAGTTCGTCCACATCCTCCTGCCACAAGGAAGGGCCTGGGTCCTCTGCCATCGGCCTGTGACGCTAGCTGCTGCCGTCACTCTGATGGAGGATTTCCTTGCAGCTGAAGCACCAGTGGGACCAGCTATTCGAACCCACCCACCAGGGCCCAAACGCCCAACCTAGAGAAGAAGGGGAGTGCCAGGACTGAACTGTGAAACCCTTTGCAGGCCGGGAACTCCGGTATAGACATCCCCAAGGTGCCGGTTTGACAAGTCCCAGTGCTTCCTGAGCCAGGGGTCAGGAAGACCAATTGCAGCCCCCACAAGGGGCCCAGTGGCAGCGCCTGCCCAGCCTGGGTGCCCAGAGCTCTGACCCTGTTTCTCCTGTGGGAAATACAGACACTTGCAATGTGACTGCACCAAGACGGATTGCAACTTTGGTCACGTTTACATGGGGAAAACCCATGCCCGACGGCCGCAGGCCACCAAGATTACGGTGTAAGTAGTTGTAGGAGATCGCCTGACCCTGGCCCTGATTGATTCAGGCTGTGGCCAGATGCTAATCCACCAAAGCTTAGGCCTCCCCGCTGACCTGCACCTGGGGACGATTCGGCTTCAGTGCATCCATGGTGATGTACGTCTCTACCCCAGTGCCTGAGTCCAGCTAACCGTGGATGGGGTCACGTGGCTGATGGTCGTTGGCCTGGATCCTCTACTAGGTTACCCAGTGATCCTGGGATGTGATTGGCCAGAGTTCCCAGGGGTTCTTAGTTTGAACACTGAGGAATGCCCAGAGATCACCCCAGCATGGGAAGGGAGCTGCCCTGAGACCCGCTCAGAGGAGGGGGAGGAACTGGACCCCAACAGACAGGGAGGAGAACCCAAGGACCCTTCGCTGGGGTCTGCCGTCGAACCCATGCTTAGCATCTTCTTTTGCCGGGACCAAATGGCATACCTTACCATCAGTCGAGCAGCTACCAGCCATCGATAGGATCCTTATCGATCCGTACCGGGCAAAGTTGTGACCCCATTTAGAGTTGTGCCACGACTGTCTCTATCGGGTGAATGAGACCCCCCACACTGGAGAGCTCCAGACACAACTGCTTGTGCCTCAACATCACCAATGAGATGTAATGAAACTCGCCCATGACATCCCAGCTGCAGGGAACTTGGGTCATGAAAAGACCCTTGTCTGAATTCTGATGTGGTTCTTCTGCCTGGTGTGCATCAGGAGGTGAGGAACTAGTGTAGTTCCTGTCCAGAATGTCAGCTAGCTGCTCCCCCACGGATGCTCAAGGCCCCCTTGATTCCCGTGTCCATTGTAGAAACGCCATTCAAGCGAGTGGCAAGGATTTGGTGGGCCCCCACCTGAAAAGTGTTGCTGGATTTCAGTACGTGCTGGTCATCATGGATTATGCCACCCAGTTCCCCAAAGCAATCCCACTACGGAGCATCATCGCCAGAGGCATTGCTAACGAACTCGTGAAGGTCTTCGCCAGCATGGGCCTGCCCTGGGAAATCCTCACTGACCAGGGCACCAAATTCACCTCCAGGCTGCTGTGGCAGGTGTGTGACCTCCTGGGGATTAAGCAGCTGCACACCTCCATCTACCACCTGCAAACCGATGGCTTGGTTGAATGGTTTAACAGTACCCCGAAGGACATGCTGCGCAAGTTTCCCCCAGAGGACCTATGCCAATGGGATCAGCTACTCCCACCCTTGCTTCTGGCAGTCCGGGAGGTACCCCAATCCTCCACAAAATTTTCCCCCTTTGAGCTATTGTATGGACGTCGCCTGTGGGGGCTGCTGGACCTCATGCATGAGACATGGGAGCAAGCCCCATCACCAACCCAGGGCCTCTTGAAGTACGTCCTCCAGCTTCAGGAACGCCTCGCTCACGCAGGGGCCCTAGCTTGGGAAAACTTGAAGGCCACACAGGAAGCTCAGGCCCAGACCTAGAACCGGGAACCATGGACCGGCAACTTGAAACCCAGCGATCGGGTTCTGCTCCTCCTGCCTTCAAGCAAGTCAAAGTTGCTGGCCCGTTGGCAAGGGCCTTATGAAGTGGTCCGAAAGGTCGGGCCCGTCACCTATGAGATCAACCAGCCTGACCGGCACAAGAAAACTCAACATTACCATGTCAACCTCCTAAAACCCTGGTGGGAGTGAGAAGGCCTTTTAATTAACCCTTACCCACCGGAGCCAGAGCTGGCCCCCCGTGTATCCCTAACAGAGGACCCCACGGGACCCCAGCTCGGGGAGGCACTTACCGAGGAGCAATGTAAGCAGACCCAGTGCCTCCTACAGGCATTCCCATGAACCTTCACAGTCCAACTGGGTTAAACGACCCTAGTTCATCATACCATTCATATGGAGTCTGGAGTGGTGATCCAGGAGTCAACCAGGCCCTTGCCACACCACATGTGGCAAGTCGTTGAGGAGGAAGTACAGGCTATGCTGGACCTGGGAGTCATCAACCCATCGCAGAGCGAATGGCGCAGCCCGGTCATGCTGGTAG
Organism: Trachemys scripta elegans; assembly: GCF_013100865.1. NCBI lineage: Eukaryota > Metazoa > Chordata > Testudines > Emydidae > Trachemys > Trachemys scripta. The sequence continues at coordinate 58,162,932 of NC_048298.1, forward strand.
CCAAGCCCAATGGCACACGGTGCTTCTTTATTGACTTCTGACGTATCAATACCATTTCAAAATTCTATGCGTACCCGATGCCCCGGGTACATGAACTGCTGGGCCGGTTAGGAGAGGCCCGCTTCTTCACCACCCTTGATCTGAGCAAAGGATATTGGCAGATCCCCCATGAACCCCCTCCAGGGAAAAGACCACATTTGCCACCCCCGTGGGCCTGTACCAGTTTACCCATATGCCCTTCGGCCTCCATGTGGCCCCGGCAACATTTCAACGGCTGTCGGACTGCCTCCTCCAACCACACCGAGAGTACGCTGTAGCCTACCTAGATGATGATGTTGTTTACAGCCACCATTGGGAGGATCACCTAGAGCGGGTAGCTACAGTCCTGAGATCCCTGCGGGCAGCTGGGTTTACGCCAATCCAAAAAAATGCTGCATTGGATGGCAAGAGACCACCTATCTTGAGTATACCATTGGGAGAGGACAAGTGAAGCCTCTAATGGGAAAGGTTCAGGCCCTGGCGGCCTGCCCACCGCCCACCACAAAGCGCCAAGTGCACCAGTTTCTGGGACTTGCTGGCTACTATCAGCGGTTTATTCGCCGATTCACATCTATCACAGCCCCCTTGACTGGGCTTTTGACCAAGGATAGCCGGGCAGTAGCGAGTCCCGGGCTCCAGTCCTCAGACAGGAGCTGAGCAACTGCTGTATAATGAGCAGGCCCCGGCCCTGGGTCGAGATAGGGAAACAAAGAGTCAGTGGCTCAGGCCCTCAGGCAGGGGCTGAGCAAACAGTTATATTCAGCAAGCGCAGGCCCTGGGTCAGGGCGGGCAGCAAAGAGTCAACAGCTCAGGCCCTCAGGCAGAGCAGGTGGTTTGGACCCCAGAATGTGAAGACGCCTTTCAGACACTTAAAGAAAGTCTCTGCACCAAACCAGTCCTATATAGCCCAGACATTGACCAGGAGTTCATCCTCCAGACGGATGCCTTGGAGGTAGGACTTGGAGCCCTCCTGTCCCAGGAGGTTGATGCAGAAGAACACCTGGTCTTGTACATTACCCGGAAATTGTTTCCACGGGAGAAGAACTATGCGGTGGTAGAAAAGGAGGCCCTTGCAGTAAAATGGGCTTGTGATGCCTTGTGTTACTACATCCTCGGGGCCCCGTTCACATTGATCACTGACCATGCCTCGCTCCAGAGGCCAAAATGGAAAATAATAATACGAGGATAATGCGCTGGTACCTGGCTCTACAGCCCTATGATTTTACTGTTCGCCATAGGGCGGGTAAGGATCACGCGAATGCAGACTTTCTGTCCCACATGGGAGATTTGGAAGGGTCTGGCCCCAATGAGCAGGAGCCAGACTTGAGACTTGAGCCATTGGTGTGATGGTCTTCCCATCTGATACTGAGAATCTTCCTAAGACTGCACTGTTGGTATCACTCAGACACATAAGATGGCTTTAGTATGTCACCCATGTCTCACACCCATAAAGAAGAGTGGGGATGACTATTGCATTATAGACCAGCATCTTCGTTTCCTTACAGATCTCTGTCAATAAAGACATGATAGAATAACTACTTCATGACTGATGGAATCAGAGGTCTTAGTTAGGTCAATAAATACCATAAACAATGGCTGGTGTTATTCTCTAAACTTCTCTTGGCTCAGTCATGCAACAAAAATCATGTCAGTGGTGCCCCAAGAGTCTGAAACCATACTGTGATTCCAGAAGGACATCTTCAGCAAGAGGAAAGAGGCAGTTCAAAAGGATGAGAGCAAGGATCTTTCTGGCAATGGAGAAGAGTGCAATACCTTGGTAATTCCCACACATTGACTTGTCCCCTTTCTTAAAAATGGTCACTCTATTGGCATTCTTTAAGTCAGGTAGAATTTCCTGATTAATTCAAATTCCAACAAGAACTTGATGAAGTTTTTCCACTAGTGTTATTCCACTGCTTTGAAGACCTCCACGGGGATGACATGTGGACCTGGCATCTTGTTGTTTCTAGTCTGAGTGATGGTTTGCCAAACTTCCTCAGAAGATGGGGGGGGGGGAGTCAGCAAAACGTTCTATCACTGGATGCTGAGGAATGGACTCGATGGTGGCAGCTGAAAAGTCAGATTTATGGTTCAATAGCATCTCAAAATGCTCCTTCCAACATTGGTTGAGGGCCACATTGTCCTTAAGAAGAGTGGAGTTATTCAGGGATTGCAGAGGGATTGTATTGTTTGAACTTGACCCGTAGATGGCTTTCATTGCTTGAAAAAAAGCTTCTCATGTCACGCTGATCAGTGAAACTCTAGATCTGCATGGCCTTTGCTTGCCACCACTGATTCTTGCTGTCACGTAGCCTCCTTTGAATTACAGTTTTAAGCGAATGTAAGCCTCTCGTTTTTGCTGGTTAGAGGGTTCATTTCGCCAAGTGCAAAATGCGCTTCTTTTCTGATGAATAAGTAGTAGGATTTACTCATTGTTCTCATCAAACCAATCCTAATGGCGGTGAGTGGAATATCCAAATCAATCAGCACGTCTTGTGACTAGTGGTCTTGATTTCTCCCAATGTGTTTGGATGTCATTGATGTCGGTCAGAGAGCCTCTCAATGAAGTATTGCTGAAGAATCTCACGACTAGCATGATTTTGAAGTGCCTTGATGTTAAATCTCTTCCGTGTTCCTTTTGGTTGTTTACGGTGTCATGGTGAAAGCCACATGTTCATGATTGATATGATTAAACAATGGTCTGTCCTGCAGTCATTTGTATCTCTCATGGCTCATGTAATATGGACATCAGTATGATCATGGGCTCTGGCAATAACATAGTCAAGAAGATGCCAGAGTTCGGAATGTCGGTTTTGCAAGTGGTCTTTTTTTGTCCCTCTGTCTAAAGATGGTATTTGTGATAAGCAAATCATGCTCCATATGTTTGCTGAGGAGAATTCCATTAGAGTTAACTTTCCCCACCCCTTCTTTCCCAATGGTGCCTCTCTAGAGTTCAGGATGTCATCCACCTCCTGAAGTCACCCATGAGGATAAGCTTGTCTTCCTTGGCTGTGGCAGTGAGAACTGCATCAAGAGCACAGTAGAACCGCTCCTTGTCTTCATCATCATCATCATCATCATCAAGTGTGGGAGCATACACACGAATGACTGAGGCACACTGGTGGTTACTAAGCTTAAGACAAAGAGTCATGAGACATTTGTTAATACACGTAGGGAGTTTTAAAAGATGGTTAGCAATCTTGTTCTTGATGGCAAAACGAACACCATGAATATGCTTCTCTTCAGATGGCTTTCCTTTCCAAAAGAAGTTATAGCCACCTCCATCTTCTTTCAGTTGGCCTTCATCTGCCCAGTGGGTCTCATTTAGGGCAGCAATATCGATGTCATATCTTGCAAGTTCTCTAGCTATTATGGCAGTTCTTTCAGGACCGTCACTTTTCAGGGAATCCATGAGAATGCAAATATTCCAAATGGCAAACTTCATTTTGCTTCATATATAGTTAGAGTGAGCCCGCTGGACAGAGCCATCCACGTGGGGGTGGGGGAAGAGATTGAGACAGCATATGTTTAGAGTGCCTTTTCTAGCCACTTCCCCATTCAGGCTGAGCACAGGGGATCCTGAAAAGGACTGCTCAGTCACACAGTTCTGGCAGTTGCAGCCAGTTCTGTCTCACAAGTCCAAACACAAGATGACAAGCACACGGCCGCCACCTGCATGCAGATTGGCAACTAAGGACTCCCAGAGATCACCTCTCCTATCCCCACCACCATTCATCTATTGCCACAGGACTTAATTCGCGGGAGATGTTAACACTGTTGGCAGATGCCTATGTGTGAAATCTTTTCCCGTGAGGAAGCTGATGCACAAGCGGCAACCTCACAAAACTTGACGGGAAAGAGCCCTGGACCCGGTGGCAGGGGAGTCTGAGACAACCAGAGGTCTCTGTCCTGTTGCAGCCCTCATCCACTTTCACAGCCACAGAGAACTAACAAGTCCTCAAATACACCTGTTCTGCTATTGGGGTCTTGAGAAGTTTGGACCACACTTCATTTGGAACCTCACCTCAGAACTGTTGGCCAACAGTGACCCTACCAGGAGTACAAGACTTTGGACGACATAGTTCTGAGGGTTATTGGGACACACTAGCCTCTCCACCACCACAAGGATAAAGGTCCAAGGAGAGGTTAAGACCGCATTACTCTACTCTTGTCTATCTATGAACTAGTATTAATATGTCTGAGAACATCATCTCCATATTCTCCCATTCTACACCTTCTCCTCAACACTCAGAGACAAATACAATTCCTGGGAATATCTTTCATTCTCTTCCTTCAGACATCTCCATTTCTTCTCCAGCTTCCTACTTCTTTTTACCCCACTCTCAGCACTGGCTATTTACATGATCTTGGAATACCAATACCTTCTGAAACCCCATACACCTTTGATCACTATCTACTTGTATCACAACAACCATTGTGATATCTGAGCATCAATTCACATCAAATATGAAAATAAACAAAACACAACCGAAAAAATGGGGTGCTGTGCTCTCTAACTTGAGTAAGGTTCATGAGGCAGATCCTCCACTGGTATATATTGTCATAGTTCTATTGACTTAAATGGAGATATGACAATTTACACAAGTTGACAATCTCCCCCCACCCCATTCCCTTAAAAGGTGCAGTGCAGATTGAAACCACCTCATCTGTGCTTGAAATGGGGGAGGAAATATTTTTTCCAACACTTTCCTCTGTGTTTCAGCTGGCATCATGAAATCGGTGAGGAGTGGCTACAGCATAAACATAATCCAGTTCAAACACTTCCCTACAAAAGCTAGAAGTTCAGCTTCACTTAACACACACTTTAAAAATGCTAAATCAATTATCTATGAGGGCAACTTCATCAGTAAAAAGGGGTGGGAGAAACCTGTCAGAAGTCCATTTCCTTCATGCCAGTGCCAGTGGCAAATGGGAAGTGTATCAGTGCAGCTATTCTCGCTTCACCGTCATGGCTCTTCAGTCAGTTTGAAGACTTCATAAGAAAACACATGGCGGCACTATGTATTGACATTACCCATCCCATGTAAACAGGACACATCCATATCAATGTTACTCTATAATTCAAGCCATTCGAGTAACGATCTGTCATTAGAATGAGTTTCATTCTCTTGTTCCATGAAAAGGTCAGTAATGACAGGGAGAGCTCAAACCACATAACATTCCCCCTCCCCCCCCCTGCCCTTTTCAAAGCCAGAATCCATGCAAGCTTCTAAAATGCCATGTAAGCCTGAACAAAGGGCTAGAACGGGATGCGAGGTAAGTGCTGGTTATCAAAGGCTTTCAAATGAAACATCATTCGGAGACTATTTTTATATGAAGAACTTTACCCTTCCTTTCTAATGTGTGATTTACTTTCCTTTTAAATATACTGCGCTAGAGCCTCAGCTGGTGTAAATGAGTACTGCCCCACTGCAGTCAATGGAGCTACATGGATTAACAGTAGCTGAGGGTTTGGCTCAGCACTGATTTGGTATATTATGATTACGTTGTGAAATGGATGTATAATTGAGTGTTAATAATGCAGGGAGAGGAAAGCAGAAGTGTTAGCTATTGGCAGACAATATAAGATTTCTATGTATAAGACATTGAACTGGGGAAGGAGGGCCACCTAAGAAGAAGGAATCCTTTGAGAGAGTGAAATTGTGCACTTGTTAAGTTTGCTTAACCTGGGGAAAGAGGGACAGCATTACCAGCTTGCTGCTGTGTCTCTAGATTTTTCCACATGCCAAATGGTTGTCCTGAGAAAAAAATAATCCTTTGAGAAAATGGAAGTGTGTACTTGCTCAGTTTAATTAACAAGGACATGATCCCCCCCACACCAGTTTCCTTTCAAGTTCTGCTAAACAGAATGAGTTGAAAGACAAAAGGACTGAAGATTTAAAAAAAAGAGAGAGACTTTATTTAGGGTGTCTAAATACACTAGGTACCAGAATAATATTGTTGATCTGTCTCATGTCAGCTACATAAGTAAAGAGGCAGGTTTATTCTCTAGTACATTGCTAGAAGTCAGATAGCTCAGAGTTTTAGTGCTGATCCTGCTATTAATGACACAGTAAGCCAATAAATATTACAAATTTTAAAAGTATGGAAGCATTGAAATCAACTCAATGTGTAAAAGAACAGGAGTACTTGTGGCACCTTAGAGACTAACAAATTTATTAGAGCATAAGCTTTCGTGGACTACAGTCCACTTCTTCGGATGCATAGTCCACGAAAGCTTATGCTCTAATAAATTTGTTAGTCTCTAAGGTGCCACAAGTACTCCTGTTCTTTTTGCGGATACAGACTAACATGGCTGCTACTCTGAAACTCAATGTAGGTGTGGGGGGGGAAATAAACGCCCCACCACACACATACAATGTTAAATGTTCTAGTGAAAGGGCCTCTGAATACTTGTAAGCTTGATAGTTGTTATCTGTTTGGCTTCATTTTCATTACAAACTGGAAGGCATCCGCTAGGCTAACAATAGAAAGCTGAACTTTATAAAAATATGATTAAAGCAAGTCTCTCTGAGCCATTAAGAGATTTGAACTCCTTTCACATGCAGAAGATCCAACAGAGCAGTCGAAATGTCAGCAACTGTTCCCAGAAAGATGATCACTGCATCACGATTGAGAATAAATATTTCTGATATGCATGCGAGATTGGCAACACTGAGACAGACTCAAAAAAGAGGAGAAAGGAATGAAGAGAGCAAGGATAAAAAGCCCCAAAGCACTTAAATAGTTCCTACTCCCTAGTCCAAAAAATGTAAGAGGGGATGAAAGAAACAGACTACAGAGGCAGGGCATAGAAGTAGCCATAAAACACAAATTTAAGGTACTTTTTTCTGAAGGCATCCAATAGCCTACAAGGGAAGGGCAGGATGAAATATGAGGCCCCGCATATGCGGTACAGGCCAATGACAAGGTCAACATTTGCCAAATGTTAACAAAGATATTCTAAATGTTTACTGTTGACAACACCAAATTCTCACTGTCACATAGCCTGTAACCTGGGAGGCATCTTCAGCTCCTTCTTTCTTCCCTCACCAGGCTGCATCCAAATCATGTGCTTCTACCTCCAAAATAATATTTCAAAGAGCCAATCTTTTTCTATCCAGACAGCCAAAACTCTTGTCCAAACCCTCATTATCCAATTTCGGTATCTGGCTTTTTCTATGGCCACACACACACCTCCCACTGTTCCATACAAAATGGAGCTGCTAACATTAAAACATAAACTTCATTATCCTCCTCCAACTATATCACTCTGTCCAGTGCTTCCCCTCTTCCGTCACTTCAAGTTCAAGCTTCTTGCCCACTCTCAAGGTCCATTGCAACTCTGCCCTTTCTATTTGTTCACTCTTATTTCTTCTCACTTGTCCCCTTCCTCTCTATTCTTCCAGTGATGACAGCCTCACCCACTCATCTGTCTGCTTCTCTCAGAACCACCTCCATTCCTTGTTCCATACTATCCCTTTCTTATGGAACATACTCCCTAAACTGGAAGAGGCACAAACTGGGTGAGACACAGACTGGAACTTTTTGGATTGCTTTGTGGCCAAGCATGTACCCCTCAGTAAAAGACCGAAGGCATTTGCTTCAACAGAGCGAGTCTCTGCAGCTAGAGGTATTTGTTTTATACTAACCTACATTCTTTCAATGTCTGAAGGATAAGCTAATATTTACCTGGTGCCATCTGAAGGGTTTAGCTTTTGTTTCTAACACCTATCACCTGGATCATTAGTGGCATTTGTTGTTCAGGAAAGAAAGGAAGGAAGCAAAGGTTCTTATTCCATGTCCCAGGATAAAAGCACTAAGAAAACAGACCCTCTTGATAGGCCCATTCATCTTCTGTGCTATAGGTGAGAATGGCTAACTACCAATCCTTTCTGGGAAAATATAATTTTATTTCATGGCACAAAATGCTGGCCCATTTTATACCATTTTAGAGAAATTGTTAAGTAACAGGCACAAACCCTTATAGGGAAAGATTGTTATACTATGTGCTTCTACAGGAACTCATGATGCTGTGAACACAGAAGCTGGGTCTGTGACCACTGCAATTACTATGCAGCATACATCTTGGTTTAAGAGCTCTGGCCTAAATCATGATGTCCAGTCCATTTTAATTAACATCCTCTGTCCCTGTGAATATTCCCCATGCTCCAGGAAATGTCCCTTTCTTTTTGCTAATTAAGATTTTATTGTTACCCAGGAGCTCTGCAAGCCCAGTAGGGTCACTCCTCAGCTTTCTGGTCAAGCATAAAAATCCCCCAATACATCCATTTCTCATCAGGATAGATCCTGGAGGGTCTCCATTGAATTACATTATGCCAAGATGAGTTATGTCACATTGGCACATCACTCCATGTTCTGTCAATGGCATTCTGTAACCTGGTGTAACCTTCCAGAGTTCACTTAGATATATGGAGGATTATGAAATATTCTAGTTCTTCCAAGTAAAGCCTAAGAAAAAGTGAGTTTTTAACTATTTTGTAAATTTTAAAAATTTTATAACTATTTTACAAATGTTGTTGTCCAGCTTAGGGTTAGAAATTCCCAAATGCAGCACAATACAGAGATGTAATTCAGAATAGTGCCTCCATTTTTAATATGGATTAGGTATCTTAATTTTTAGCTGCCCAAATTGAAGCATCATAAAAAGGCCTGCTTTGCCAAAGGTGAGGGCTCAGAGCTTTCTGAAAACCAGGCCACTTTAAGGCATTTGCAATTGAGTACCCCAGAACTGAAGCATTTGAAATCACTAGTTATTTTTTTAAACTGATGTGTACAGAACAGATAGGACATATGTGTGTGTGTTGGAAAGTTTTCAGCGTAAAGGAAAAAAATCTACACCCTTAAATTGTAATATTAATTGTACATATTTCCTGATTTTAAGATACCGAGTAGAAACTGTACAGCCAAACTGATACTAACAAACCCACCATATTATGGTATTCTGTACCATTTCTTAACCTCTTCATAGCATACTATACATTATATCACATGGCTACAGAAGAGAGGGTAACTGGAAGAGAGAGACAAAGTTTTAACTGGAGATTAAAGAAAACCTGGGAAGTTGATAGAGAACAGCAGATGAATGTAGTTTGGATGAAGGAGTATAGGGGACAACTGAGAAAAGGAAATGACCAATAATAAAAGACCTTAAATTTAGGTGCCATTAAAACAATTCAGTTTTCCCTGTGAAACTTACGGTATATTAAACACATTTTATTATTTTGTATTTCAAAGAAATATTTTTAAATGATTTATTTGTATTGTGGCAATACCAAGATACCTCAAGCAGTGATCAAGAGACCACTGAGCTGTTCATGCAGTAAAAAGAAGAAGAATGATTAGCACTCTATTCCCTATTCTGCCTGATACATACATACACTTCAGGCCCGATGGAACAGTAACCATTCACAGTTACTCAAGTACTCAGCAGCTATGATCTGGGAACAATTTGAGGATTTCCCCACACTGCAGGCAGAACCAGGGAGTTCAGAGGATTAAATTTGACTAAGAAGAGGTTTATTGCTAGAGAGAAGCCAGAGTTATTTTGAGCTACATTACATCTTTTGACACTGTGCTACCAGGAAGCAACAGATTCAGGAACTGTGCCTTAGAGGTGATGATGGTGATGATGCATAGCACTTTTTTTATAGCACACCCACATAAGGGAGTATGGGAAGGCATTATGCAATTTAAAAAGCCCCTTAAAATGCAAACCTGACTGTACAATGAAAATGCCAATGAATCTTTTAGTATACCTGTTCTGTAAGTGCCACATGAGCACTAGTTTGTGTTGTCCCATAACTACCACATACCGTATTAAAGTCCATTAAGGTATATTAAAATTAACATTATATATATATATATAGTGACAAAGCTCCAACCTTGTCTCAGTAGGTCCTGCACTTCCAGGCAAATTACGCTAGTCTCAGAGGCTCACTGTGACCCTCCACATAGCCCTTCTCTCTCTAGAGGCAAGGGTCACAGCCTACTGAGCCATTTTCATCATAAGCCAGCAAGGGACGTGGGAAGAAAACAACCCTCCCTCACAGAGTCTCTGTTGTCTCACCATCTCTGTGATTAATCAGGGACAGAGGGGAGAGTGCAGGCCCACCCTCTACTCCGGGTTCCAGCCCAGGGACCCTAATAGTAGCAGCTATTGGTAGCTGACTTTTTGAAACAGGATGAGTACAATTCCCTAGGCCACTTCCCCACAGCAGCCCCCTCCCCCTCCTCCTCCTCAACATCTAGTTCACCCCTCCATCAGGTCCTCTTTCCTTGTGCCTGATAGGGTTTGTACTGCCCAGTTTCTCCAGTAGCACAGCTTCCTCCTACAGCTCCTGACACATGCTACTAACTGGGAGGCTTTTAACTAGTTCCAGCCAGCCCTTGATTGGCTTCAGGTGTCCCAATCAACCTAGCTGTCTCCACTGCTTTCTAGAAGGATCTTAATTGGCCCCAGATGTGTTGATTAATCTAGAGCCACTGCCATTTGTTTACCACGGTAACAGGGATTTGTTTAGCCTGGGGCTAACATACCTGTTTCTCCCTACTTTCCTATAGCCATCTGGCCTTGCCTTGTCACTATATATATATATTTAAAGGCCAGAAGGAACCACTATCACAGACTATTCAGACCTTCTGCATAACATAGGCAAACAATTTCACCTAGTACTTCCTGCAGTGTAGGAAATCATTCTTCCCTACTACGTATGTCAGCACTATTGAGATAAATAACATGTAAGTGTCCTGGAGCATTTTTTTGGAATATCTAATCTCACTAGTAAGTCTTCAAGTGAGGATGACTATCACTTCCCTTGGTACGTTCTTCAGATATTAATGATCTCCTAAAACATGCCTGCCTTATATATCTGATTCAAAATCTTCAGCTCAGAACTGGAACACACTCTTTTTCAAAGAATATTTTTTCTAGAAGTTTTGTTTTGCATAAGCTAAAGTTTGTTCATGTTTACCCCTTCTTCGGGACTCTGGTGGGCTAACCGCCCAGCACCACTCTTTAAATGTCCTGGCACCAACTGTACCCAGTCTGGCTGAAAGAGTCTTTCAAAATCAAAATTTCTTTAAACTCATACTTTGATAACAAAAGTCCTTCCTCCCAGTGCTCCTTTTGGGTGGAAAGATTTCTTGCTCCCTTCCCACGCCCAGGATGGAGAACTCAGGTTACCCATTTCCTATTCAGGAGAGGACTGAAGGTTTAGTGACAGATCAGTTTTTCCCTCCAGGAACATTCTCCCTCAAAGAAAGCAGGGAATCAAATGTCCTGCTCTTTCCCTAGGTCTAGGGTCTTGTTTTCATTTGTCAGGGGATTGATTAGAAGAGAGGGAAGCCTTGCCCCCATCCTTCACTACAAGGGTCCTGGCCAGGGCTCCTAAAGAGATGGTCATCTCTTCTTGTCCATTCTAAGTTTTACCCCAGGATCACTTCCTTTCTTCCCATGTCTGCCCTGCTGTCCCCAAGATGTTTGTATGGTTGGCATTACTTGGAATGGAGTTACCTGGACCTCATTCTCTCCAAATGCTTTTATTCATAGGAAGCCCCAGTATCCATACTTTGTGGCACTTTATTGCTCACACTGCTGATGTTTGGAACTCAGTCTGGCATAGAATGCCTGGCTAGTGTTCAATTCCTTTGTGACTGACCTCAGTTATAAATGCCAGTACAGTGTACTAGCTTTCAGCAGAGCAAAGACTTGTCGCATTACTTGAATTCTTCATTATCAAGATGTTCAAAACTCTGCTACATTTGACAAATCTTGCACCTATTTCAAATGACAGGGCTTATGATTTTATTTCATTTTATTGGGAAGAAAATTTGATGCAACCTTTATTTACTTTTGTTGTTTAACATTAGTTATTTAACATTCTTTGTGAATTTGGATAGTTAGAATATAAACAAGTAACAAAAATCACCAGAGGAATGTAGAACTTCACAGTACAATGGGTTATTGAACATGTTTCTAATATTTCACTCATCTTTTATAAGAAAACAGTGCACACTAGGTCCGGTTATATATATTACAGTTCTATAAACTTGCATACAATTTATTGTGTAATGTTATATTTAATGGGATATTATTTTCCAGTATTCTTTAATAGCTTTTCTACATTGAGCTAGCTTCATTTATTTTAATATTCTCAGCTGTATAATAGTTCTCGCTGTGTCATTTAGACAGATCTATCCAACTTTATGACAGGTCGTGAAGAAAGAGGACATGGGGATAAGTGGCTATAATAGGGGAATGTAGATGGTGACAAATTTACCTTATACCGATCCGTTAATCATGGTTAAATATTCAGTGTCTTTGCTAGTTTCAGCGTATCAAGTGCCAGACACAGTTTCACAAGTTACTTGAAATAAAGGTGGGGGAAAGTCCAGTAACACTGGTTGTTTTCCACTCCAGCATCGATGATGCTACATGGCTAGATGATGAAAGTCTATTAAGAAGCAATGCTAGGACAGTGTGGACAACAATGGCAGGATTCTGCTTGAATTAACAACTGGATTTTTTCCTTCTCTTTCTCAACCTAATGGCCTCCTGATATGCTCAGTGAAGACCCATGTCATTTGTTGCTAGAAGGCTGCTATGGCATTGCTAATCAGATGGAACATTGCACACGAAAACTCAGTGTCTGATATCAGTAGGTTAGATGAAATGGAATCAGTATGAGGACCCTAAAGACACTGTCATTACTGCCAGTTTCTATACTTTCCCTTTTTAGTATTGCAAGATAGGACTTTACCAAGACGGAGGGTATCATGGCTAGATTCTTTGCAGCTGTCCGCATTCAAATTTTATTATTTCTCCTGGGATTATCTTGAGAAGAAAATATAAGGGTGTGTGCAAAATGCCTCTGTTCCACTAGCCTATGTTATGCAATGTTTTCAGCAACTCAGTAAATAAAATATTAGCATTTAGATTTCAGAGTGGCTCAGAAAAATTAGGTTCAAACAAATGGACTAATCCCTAAGGTAGCTGTTGCTTTATAGTCTTCCCATTAACTAATATTTAATCCTGGTTTATGAAGGAAAAAGGTATTGCATGTTTTCATGATAATTAGAATTTATGAATGAATAGATGTAAAAATGTCACAGATTCTTTATTTTAAGAGCTGAAAGCTCACAAAAATAGTCCTCTGATATGTTTTATTAAGGAGAGAGAGAGAAAAAACACGCCCTTTAACTAACACCAGCAATAGAGCACTGCCTTTCAGAGCAGTGCAAAATGTCTGGGAAATTCTCATAATAGCTTGATATCTCTTTTATTTCAAATGAAATGATTTGATATTAATAATGGTAAGCAGAGTTTTAGGACATTTTACAGTAGCTATCATTCCTTTCACCTATCAGACATTTTATATTACAGGGAGAAATAGGGGTGAAAAAAGCTCCCAGGCACATTATGGATGGTGAGGTGAGGTGAAGAATCTGAGATGCAGAACTAGACAGCCAATTCAAATGTATCATTGCATAGGAAAGTCATTGCTGTATGAACACTGTCATGCACTTATCACTTGCAGCTCTTTTTTATTTTTATTTTGGTGGTTTGGTTTGTTGAACTATTTTACATTTAAATCAGTGCCTTCCTTCTTCATATAATCCATGCAAGTATTGTGTGAAAAATATGCATGAAAGCTGAGGAAGGTAGAATAAAGCCCCAACTGTTTACGTCCAAGACTCTTTCCTCAGGGCTGGATTTATTTTCAAGTAGGAGTTTCAAAACAAGAGCAAATAAACTCAAAATATTGTTGGCTAGCCCTCCGCCCACCCCGAAGGCTTTCTCAGCTTCCTCCCCTGCAAGGAGAGAGGATGCATCCTTCTTGGCTACCAGAAAAAGACCCACACACGGATTTTCCTAAACCTTGGTCACCCTGTCTTCCACCCTTGACTTAATGTGTTTGAGGAGTGGTGGGTGCTGTCAGGGGTTATCTGCTTAATGTCCCACTCTGGATTCCTGATTTTTAACCTTCAACCTTCATTCTGATCCCTTCTTTCATTTGTTGCCTTCGGTATTTACTTGTGGCCTAGGTTCAATGGCTCCTCTGGGGGCAGGCCTTTAGCTTTGGGTAGACTTAGGCCTGCCATTTCCGAGTAACCACAACAGGTGCCCCCGCCTCAGAGACAGAAAGCCTTATATCTGGTTTCCTGAAGGGCACATGACTAGGAGAAAGCATGTGACCTGCCATTACAGCTCCCAGTCTTCAAGGGTCCAAAAGCCATAACACTTTCACCAATGTACATTTTACATAGTAAACAGTAAAGGCCATGTATTGTAAGCAGACTTTACAAATCCATGCAGGGGCTGGCCAGGTTGCCCAAATTGTGGAAATTTTAAAAATTAAAATTAGAAACTAGAAAAATAAATGGGGGAGTTGACCACATTTTTGTGAAACCATATCCCTTAAAAAAAAAAAAAAAGAAAAACTAAAAACTATCTGTAGAGCTGGACATATTTCAAATTTTGAAATTTCAAAATGTGATTTTTTTCATATTTTGAAAAATAAAAGTATATTCAAAAATGTTTTGCTAAATATTTTCCCTTTTTAAATTTATCAGCTCTAGTGTTGAATAGTCTACTCCACAAATAGTCCTACTGAAATCAATGGCTATAGTTGGTGGAGTGAGATGCTACCCAACATAAATAAAGTTACCGGAATATAATTGATAATAAGTGAATAGTTAATTTGACAAATAACACTAGATTATCTCCACAGCTTGCTAAATAGTAGAAAAATGTAATTATAAATAATTACAGGATGAAAAATGCCAAAAAAATCACCATTAATATTATTCACAATAAAGACATTGATGATCCCAGGAAAGGGATGACAAATTTACTGATGTTTATGGAATTTGTTTAGCTTTATAAATTATAGTTTTTCCAAATTACAAAATTTTAAATTTTACTATTTATATAAACTTTTGAAGTGAAATATAAATAGTATTGGAAACTGATACTTCAAATTCAGTTGATAGGGAATGGTCAGGAAGATGGGGGCATAAACCTCTACCATCATTGGAGGTTTCTAAGAATAGGTTGAACAAACACCTGTTGGATGGTCTAGGTTTACTTGGTCCTGCCACACTCCAGGGGACTGCACTTGATGACCTCTTGAGGTCCCTTCCACCCTATAGTTCTATGATTCTGTGCTCCTTATATCCACTTATCCAGTATGGGAAAGACTTAGCACAGGAGGATAGACACAGTGAGCTAGGAAACTGAGGCAGGCTTGTACTAGAGAGACAACATGAGTGAGGTAATATCTTTTATTGGCCCAACTTCTGTGGGTGAGAGACAAGCTTTCAAGCCACACACAGCTCTTTTGCAGGTCTGAGTACCTTTTCCCTCTGAATCTTTAACATTGTGGATATACATCAAGTAATTACAGTCAAGTCTTGGAAAATAACTCTGCCACTAGGTCTATATGTATAAAAGGAATCACAGTGGTAATATTGAGTTGGAAGAGAAGAGAGCAGAGCCAAGTTGAAGACCTGCATTCAGTGAGCCTTGGCAATGGCCAAGGTTCCTGGATAATTTGCTGCCTCAGTTTTGGCAGAGTTCTTTTGCTCTGTAACACTCCTTTCCTGAAACAACGTTACTGTCTTGTTGGTAGGCTAGTGATATTACTCTATCCTAGTGATAGTCAGAGGTTCAGGAGCCAAATTAGTGATCAACATCACCGAAAAGAGCCACAGTAGTTTTCTTTACTATAGTAAATTCATTGTTTCTTTTATTATAGTACTATATATTCATATTCAAACAGTATTGCAGGGGAAATATTTACTGCAACTTTTCTATAATTGTAGCATTTTGTATTGATAGACAGAGAGACAGACAGATTCACATTATAGTTATATTTTGAGTGAAACTTGTGCCACATGAGTTTGCCAGTGATATCAGTGGTACCAGGGTTTCACCTATCATATGTTGAGAAAGCATGTAATAAAAACACGGTTGTAAGTTACGTGAGTTAAGGTACCTGAATTTCCTGTTTTGTGTAGTTAAAGTTAAATTTTAACACAGATTTTCAGTGTCTTTAACCCAACTCTGAAGTCCTTACACAGGCAAAACAAGAACTGATGTGTAAAGGGAATGTGGTTGAAGTGGGAGAAGAGTAAATAAAGGAAATTTCAGTCCTCAAAGAAGACAAGAAAATGATAACTTGAGAAAAGAGCACAGCTTACTCTAGAAGATGTATAATATGTTAGTTTGTCACTGTAAATCAAGACAGAGAAGAGGGCGGAGTATTTGTTAAAGTAACTATTTGCTGTTGGAATTTGAAGCAGAGTAGGTTTACCAGTAAAACTATTGATTTACATAAGACTTACTGTACTCTTCAAACAATTGAGTACATGGACATTTTTCACTAGAGAAGAATTGTGTTCCCACTATGGTCCCACAGACAATATAATCTAGATTTTTAAAGACCAAAGGAAGGGAGTGTGCTCCTGTGACACACCCTGCACATTATTGTAATAATCTTTGTACAAAATATGTCTTGTGAGGTATCATTTGAAAACTAACTCACTGGTCAATAATATCATGATGAAATATGTGTAGCAACATTATATGTAAAGTTATGAACATAAGCTGAAGTTATGTCTGAAATGTGTTGACCAGACAACTCTGGGGAGAGGTGAAACCAGTTTCTCAAAGACAAAGGACAAGCTGATGCTTCTAGCCAGGTGTCAAAGTTAACTGGCAATCTCCTGTCAAGTGGCCATTCTTTGCCAATGGAACAGATTGATCTGCAGGAACAGATTGATCTGCATTTTAACAAATAACAACATGGAACCTCTTTCACCATGAGACTATGCTTATGTCCTCACAGCTGGAAGGAACTGTATCTAGGAGTAACCCTCTGGAAAATGCATTTCAAAGGGGGACTGGACTATAAAAGTGAGAGGCAAAACACCTCAGGTGTTTTCTTTCTTTCTCACCCTCTCTCTCCTTATCTTTCACTTAAAAAGGCAAAAGGAACCAGCATTGGTACTTTGTGAGAGATCCTGACTTGAAAATTTGGTCAGCAATGTTACTGGAAATATGTGGTAAGGGATTTCACCTTGAACCAAGTCTAGTTTGTTAAGTTTATTACTAGAAACAGTTTTATCTTTATTTCTCTTTTAACCATTTCTGGCTTTAATGCCTTATAGTTGTACACTTAAAATCTCTCTCTTTGTAACTAAATAAACTTGTTTTATTCTTTAATATAAACTAATCCTGTGTTGTGTTTAAACTGAGTTGTTTGGTAGTTCCAAATAAAGTAGCAAACTGTTGTACACTGACCCTTTACAGGTGCAATGGACCTCGAATATCTGAACTGTCCAAAAGAGCTGTACAATGCAGTACACACATTTGGGGGGCAAATCCAGGACTGGGAGTGTATTGGGGTCACCCTGCAAGTGGTAAACAAGGCTGCTGGAAGACAGAGCATGGCTGGTATATAGTTTACTGGGGCAAGAGTTGCTGGACCAAGACTGCAGCTACTAGGGTGACCAGACAAGTGTGAAAAATCGGGATGGAGGTGGGGACGTAATAGGAGCCTATATAAGAAAAAGACCCCAAAATCAGGACTGTCCCTATAAAATAGGGACATCTGGTCACCCTAGTAGCTACCCAGAGACACTCAGGGTGTGACCTGCATGCTGTTTGGCTATTTTTGAGAGGCCCAGGTTGGGAGCTTGTGATGTTCCCCTGGTGTTGTCTGGACCAGTGATCTGCTAGATCACTACAATCCTCGACTCTGGTTGCCAGCCTTACCCTGCTCTGCTGTGAGAACCCACACTCCCAGGTTGTTCACGCACAGCCATTAGTATGTAAGCTGCTCCCAGCTACATGCGTGAGCACTTTTGGCCATCCGCTGCTTGGATTGTACAACCGAATGACGCTAGCCAATATCTCCAGTCCCAGACACAACCCTAGGAACCTCCATCTTGCAGTGTCCAGTTATGCCCGCTGGATGCTGCAAGCTTATATGAGTTCGGCAATTTAACAAAGAAATTGATATGTACCAGGCTTGTTATCCCCAGGGGAGTCTCTGACACACTTCAAACCAAATGCACTGCTTCAGGTAGAATAAACAAACAAATGTATTAACTACAAAAGATAGATTTTAAGTGATTATAAGTTAAAGCACAACAAGTCAGATTCGGTCAAAAGAAATATAAGCAAAACACATTCTAAACTGATCTTAACACTTTCAGGGCCCTTACAAATTAGACGCTTCTCTGCACAGGCTGGCTGGTTGCCCTTCAGGTAGGCTCTCCCCTTTGATCAGTGCTTCAGTCGTTTGGTGGTGGTGTCTGTAGATGGAGGTTGAAGAGCGATAGCATGGCAAACGTATCTCCCTCTTATCATGCCTCATAACCTTAGTCAGCCTCATAACCATAATCAACCTCATCACCATATACATGAAATTACGACCTATAACATTACTATAAAAACAATGCTCAGTGCATCATGAACTTTATGAAAATACCCGACATGACAAACTTTGCATTGGCTACCACACAATCATATTATAAGGATGAACATGGGGGTGCAGGGTGTTCCCTCGAGGTACCGAGTGTCACAGAACTATAGTAGCAAAGCATTGTGAGGCACCCAAAGTTGCAGGGCAGGTGGTGACAACTCCTCACTAGTCTGGATTGCACCCCTGAATGTCATAGCTCCCCAGATCTCTCTCTGCATTTGACTCTCCACCTTACCATACAGAGAGTGGGCTCAGCCCTCTTTATGGCACCATTTCTTCCTTCATGTCCCCTTGACGTGTGTTGGAGAGACCTGGGGTTCTTGTGCTGGAGGAAAGGGCATGGACCAGGGACACTGGGGACAAGAATAGGTAGAATGGGGCCATCAACAAGGCGGCCATCATAATCTCATTGGCCCAGTGGAGATTCTCTGGAAAAGGTAATGCCACTTGTAGCAATCTTATTGTTTCTACAAAATCTATGGTAGGGATCCCCCTTTAAGGAGGTTTTTCAAGCAGATGCTACTAGGAGAGGCCAGGGGCCATGGCTCATGGAAGTGTTCTCTCAGGAATGGAAGCTAGAGCTGTCATGGGGCTAGAGGTGGCTCAGAGGCACAGCATTTCTGCCTGAGTGGCTTTGACCTCTAACTCAGAGTGGGGAATTGTGAAGTTCCTTGGGGATATACAAGCTTCTGTGCAGGTAACAAGGCTGGTGTGCAGGGCCAAATTAAGGCAAAAGTAAAATAGGCCAATGCCTAGGGCCCCAGCTCATGGAATTACATGAGATCATATTCTTAGCTTTCATATAATAAACAAAACAACACCACACCTATGTTTCTACTCATTAAGGATGCAAAACAAACAAAATAGCTTTCAAATGTGAACTGTGTATAACTGAAGCCTATCTACCTTTAGACAGCCTGAAACACAAGTTCCAAGAGCGGTGAACTGCCCCATTGTGGAAAGTCCCTAGGATCCCAGGTTCTCTTAATTTGCCCCGCCTGTTCTATGCAGGAGCAATTTGAAAGATTTCCACCCCCTGAACTCCTCCCAACAAGGCTATCCAAGCTCCAAGATATTAAGGGCCAATTCAACATTTAAGTTGAAGTCAATAGGATCTAAACAAAAGCTCACAGTTAAGCACATACACAAGTCCTTTGCAAAATAGGGGACTATTCAGAATAGGCCTCCATTAAAGAGGTAAGAAAAGTGAACACTGCTGGGAAGACAGACCTTCTTGTCTAATAAATTTGAAGCAGTATAATGGTAAAATGTTATTTAAGTAAGTGACAAACTCATTTAACCTTTCAGCTGAAACAAGAATATATAACTTATAATTTGTACAGTCCAATTTTTGAAACTCATAACTTCATCTCTGGCTTCATATAAAATTTACAAGCAGTAATAAGTGACCAGTGATTGTGAAAGTAATTTATTATATTAATTTTATTCAAATTCAAATAAGGCGTGTGCTACGCTGTATGAGAACACATAAAATAGAATGAAATAATTCTCATTGGATAATCTTTGACAGGATTATTAAAAGACTGAACAATTTATGATTCCTATTGCAGATACATTTATCCTTACCCCAGGCAGTTAATATGAGGTGTAGCATTTTAATAATGCAAATAGCTGAATATTCAGTTGAGTATGAAAGGGAGCCTGACCTTAGATAATTCAAAAACTAACTTTCTAAATATCACGATAAAGCATTAATCAGAGTCTTATTGCTCTTTAATTAGGGCTTAGGTTAGTTTGTATTCTTTCACTTGCATTGATTTGTATGCAAGCTGTAAAATAAAATCTCTTCATTTAATATATTAATGAAGTTATAATCTTGATGGGTGGCAAACATTCTGGAAATTAAATGAAATTCTTTATGCAGTAAAACTTAATTTAATTCATTTAACAGACGAGTTTTTGTATTTGTACATTGCATATATTGCAAGGAGAGGTAAACAATGCTGTGTTACAATAGATGTGCACAAGGACCTAGACCTAAATTTGGGCTCAGTCTTTCTCTCACTAAAATCAAAAGCAAAAATATCACGTCTACTTCAATAGGAGGAAGGTCCCAACAGAAAGATTTCATCTCTATAGGAATATTTTTCAATAAGTTGCTCTTTTGTTTGAAATGAAGCTGAAAGGAAAGGAAACCTCTGAGTAGGTTACAGAAACAATCTCTTGCCCCTCTCCCCCCCGCCCACTTATTCCCTGAGAGAAATCTGCATGCTGCACCTTCCCACTTCCTGTTTAGCTTCTTAGGCCAGTGCAGAGGGGTTTGGGGCCATGATCCATCCCCTCAGCACAAGCATTAGAGCTAGGGAGAATCTGCTCATCACTTATGAAGAGACTTCCACATGATGAGGAGAAATGTGCACTATGTACATTGTCTTAGATAAACAGATATGGCTACTTCAGTAAATAATGAAAATATTGAGACCTATCCAAGTTAGGCCCCAAACCAAACCTAGTGTTGTTAACTCTCAAATTTTTACCCCAGAGTCTCACAATTTTACCTCAGACAAATGTTTCTAGCGCTCATAATAGCAGAGAAAAGTTTGAAAGTTTCACCACCAAAAGACAAAAGCTAAGGCTATAGTACAGAATTTACACTCTAAGCCGATGGGAGAGAGCTCTCCTGTAGACTTAATTACGCCAGCCCCACAAGCAGCAGTAGCTATTTCAGTAGGAGAAGCTCTCCTGCCGACACAGCGCTGTCCATACCAGTGCTTAAGTCAGTGTAACTTACATCGCCCAGAGGAGTGGCTTATTCACACCCCTAAGTAACATAATTTATACTGAAGTAAGCTGTAGTGTGTACATAACCAAAGACAGGAAAGAAGGTGCAGTAGTTAGGACATGTTGCTGGGACTCATTACACTTGGGTTCAGTTCCCAGCTCTGACACAGTCTTCCTGTGTGATCTTAGGCAACTCAGTTAGTCTCTCTGTGCCTCAATTCCCCATCTGTAAAATGGCAATTCCCTACCTCACAAATGTGTTGAGCAGATAAATATATTAAAGACTGTGAGATGCTCAGGAACTACAGCAATGGGGGCCATGTAAGATAGAAATAAAAATTTTAAAAAACTTTGTATGTGTCTAACTTTCTGATTTTTAAGCTAATCTGATGATTTTTAGGGGCCTGATTCATGATTTTTTAATGTATTGGGTAGCAAACCACTCCCACCAGACCCAGAAATCAGAGGAGCACAAGCAGAGCTGTGACGCAGCTGAAGATCTGGCTTCCTAGCTTCCCCAGTCCTTTCTTTACATATTGCATTTGTACTTATTTGAATATATTCCCCAAGACCCTATATTATTTAATAAACAGATGGTATAGTGGGACAACTTCATATCAGATGTAACCCCAGTGAAGTCTGTGGAGTTATATCAGGGAAGAAATTGACCCTGTAGATGTCTGAATTAAAGCACAACACATGTCTTTTGTTTTAATTGGGAATTCTCCTTTGCTGCAGGAATTTTACAGATTGTTATGGTTGAATGAATTGCAGACAGCCCTCTTTTTTGTTTAGAAATTTCCATATATATTATGATCAGCCTTCACATAAAGGCTAAATACAAAAAGCCAGGAAGGGAAAATGAGGAGAAAGTTGCCTTTTACTCTGCTCCATTTTTCTTTTTGTTCTGAAAAGGAATCAAAACATAATGGCTTCCACTGAGAATGCCTTGCTTGAGATCTGCAACTTTTTTATACTGAACACAATAAAGATTCTGTTACAGCCTAATCTTTATGCTGTTGGAGCCAATAGCAGAACTCAATGGGACTGACTTAGGACCTGTATTTCACCCTTAAAGCCACAGGAAACAACTACTGCAATATAGATTAAATATTCACTCCCACCCACCAAGCCAAAAATGTATGCAAAATACATTTTGCAGAACAGATTAATAGGAAATTATAAAATCCTATTTTCTAGTCAAGGGCTCCATGTCCAGTATCATCTTCCACAAATGTACACTTCATTATTTACTACAAAAAATGCAGATATCAGTGACTACAGTACAATACAGTTAAAACACAGATTTGCAAAGTCTGAATGTGCTTAGATAAAACTGTAACACATTTCTTCAGTCCAAACAGATCAGAATTCCAATTACATTCATAGATATATACTCTACTCCAACACCACACTGTACTATGGGGAAATGTAGAGAACTCTGACATAGTTTAATGAACCCTGAGACTGTATTTCTTTGAAATTTGTATTACACAACACCAAACATTAAAACATCCAATAACATATTACACGACAAAACAAAGAGGCTAAGTTAAGGTTGGGTGGGTGATTTGTGTCTGATGGAGTGACAGTAAGCAATGAAAGATTAAATGATTGGGATTCTCTATGAGAGTCCCTTCACTCCTGTGGGGGTGGAATTATACATATAATTTAGATGTTTGCTTCTAGCTATCTCAGTATAAAAAAGGAAATGGAATTTCTGAGTATACAAATTCCTTAGCTGGTACCTCCCATTCTAAATGCCTTTACAAAGAACCTTTTTAATGGAGAAATAATTTGATACTGTGAAAAAAGTCTAAATTGCTGAAATTTAATTCAAAGTTAAAATCAAACTTTGCTGTCTTTGAAGCCATCTAAATGGATCCCTTTATAGTAGGAAGTTTTGATGCCATTTAATTCACCTAATAGTAAAGAGACTCTGAAAAAAAAATTTGCCCTCTTCAGTATAATTTAGTGCACCTAAATTCTGGCTGAGGATACTCAGTGTATTCCAAGAGAGCAGAAACCTTTAGCCACGATTCAAATACTCAGTTTCTTTAAATTTGTGATATAGCATTAGGAACATATAGTGACTTGGACTCAGATTCCACTAGTCTATATCGTTTCACTTTAGGTTAGCATTAATAAAGTGCTTCACTATTTTGGTTAAGCATCTCTCAAAAACAGAATACACAGGTTTGGTTTGGTTTTCACAAGGCACCTCAATCCAATTTGCCATAAAACCAGTGGAATGATGCCCCAGACTTCAACAGGGGGACTGAACTAAATGCAACATGCTGGAGGTTATACTGTCAGAGTGCACATAAGGAGCGGAAAAAATAAACCTGTGTGATAATATCCCAGGAAAAACTTATATCCTTTCTTAGGATTGGATTGTAATCTTAAAATTCAACATGAGCAAGAGGCAACACATAGCTACACTGCCCCAGGATGGGGACCAGACTGTGGCTTTCAGTCTGGCTTCTCTTCCCCCTCTGTTGTGAGGGCTTTGGGGACAGTTATCCACCCAACCCTTAGCTGATGCAGATTACTTCGCCTCCTGAACTGTTGGAGGAGTGGAGCCAATTTCAGGCACCAGCAGCTCTCCCCTTTCCAGCAATGCAGATAGCCTAGATAGGACTTTTCAGAGTGCTCCTTAAGCCCCCTTACCTGTGCAGTTGTGATCGGGTTCATGATCAAGCCCTTAGCAGTTGTTCTATGTCTATAACTATTGTCGCCCATATATATGTAACCCTTCTGCCAGGTATAGTAAGCAGCCACAAGGGCCAAATTCAATATTTAAGGATTCTTCTTAACAATACAAAGCAGAACTGGCTTGAGCCCCCACCCAGCAATCTGGAAAAACTAAACACCACCCCGGATGCCTCTAAGAGGCAATGCTTCCCCACTCGCAAGCACCGAGTCTGTGTATGACAAAAGAAAGCTTTTATTAAAAGGGAAAGGGAACCCAGCATTAATATGAGAAACCAGCAAAAACACATTCAAAAGCATGTAACCACAAGAAAACGCCCACCCCATAGTATGCTGGGCAGTGTCCTTTGCTCCAGTTTCCTACCCAGTGGGGTGAAAGTCTGATGAATGAATATCCCTTTAAGGTGCCCAGGCAGCAAATATGAAAAATCGAGACAGAGTGTGGGGGGTAATAGGCGCCTATATAAGAAAAAGCCCCAAATATCGGGACTGTCCCTATAAAATCGGGACATCTGGTCACCCTATGTCCCTTTAACATGCCACTCCCCTTTCCCTCCACTGCACCCCATTCACAACTGTCCTTGGTCAATGGTGCACTCACATGGGTTCACTTATAACTTCTGAAAAGTGGTGGATGGTGTCAAGTAATGTCTCTGCTACTGCTCCTCACCTCTGCAACTCGCTTATTGATAGCCCTGTTTTCACTGACATCACTGCTGCTTTCTGCTCACTGCCACTTCTGTGATGCTGTGTTCTGAGATTCCACCACTTAGCTTAGTTCTTATGTAACTCTTCTGCCAGGTGGAATTGGCAGAGACAGGGGCCAGGTTTAATATCTAGGGGTTCCCTTTCAACAATACAACCAGAACCAGCTTGAGCTCCCACCAGTAACTTGGAAAAATTACACACCACCCGCTGGGTGCCTCTGAGAGGCGATACTTCCCCTCTCACAAGCACTGAGTCTGTGTGTAGAAAAGAAACTTTTAATAAAAAGGATGAAAGTAACCCGGCATTAACTTGGAAAAACACCACAGGCAAGAGTCACAGGCATAAAATCATGAGCAAAATACTCACCCCAGAATACTTTGGGCAGTGTCTTTTGCCTCAGGTTCTTAAGTCTAACAACCAAAATTCCTTTAATATGCCCCTCCCTCCCCTCCACACCCCATTCATGGATGTTGTCCTTGGTCAGTGAAGACCCAAAGTTCAGAAGTGCATTCACATGAGTTCACCTCTCATCCCAGTGGGAGGGGCAGAGAAGGCACATTGTGGTGCTCTACTCCACCTGGTGCTCTACTCACTCCACTGGCCACTCCACTCCACCTCTGGGATGTTTTGAGGTCCCACCATTTAATACAGCTTTCAGCGATGTCATCTCTCAGTGATTTCAGCTGGTAGTGGGAAAGCCTCACTGCTAGCGTAGGCTGGGCAGTCTCTTTCACAAGAGACAGTGCTTTCAGCTCTATTGATGCACAGCAAAAGACTCTCAACTGAGTCTTAATCAGCTCTATAATTACACAGTGGAGAGCGCCAAATGGTGCCAAGGACCAATAAGCAGAGTACCAGGTACAAACACTTGTTGCCTCTCTCTCTCATCACTATTTGGCTTTGGCACCCTACTCCCTGCCTAGTGAGTGCCGTTCATTTGAGGGTGAGTCCCTCAATCAGAGCATGCCATGCACAGTTCTGCTCTCCTTGATCACACAAGGATGACAACCCTTTATTACCTCTGCACCCAATAACAAAGTGACTTGCAATCCAACACCTGCCAAAACCGATCATGCTACTCACCTAGGCAGAGTAGGTATGTCCATGCAAACAAGGTTGGCTCCTGAAGTCCTTTCCCCAGCTCATCAGTAGATGTCAGGGGAGAGCTCATTCAGACCCTGCTCATACTTAGTGATTTCACAGGGCAGCAGGAAACCTCGCTACTAGTGCAACTTCTGTACTGTCTTTCACTGCAATACCAGATCTAAAGTTTAGTCCCTATACTGGTCTGTCTCATCTTACGCTGGGGTTACGTTCTGTGGTCAGCGCATAAAGCGAAAACCGTGTATAGTCAAAACTACATTGAGTTCAATGGCAGGTGGAATCACCCGTACTACAGGTACAGTATTAAAATTGTTATTTTTCTCTTTTGTTTTTTGTTTTTGCCGACCTCATAAAGCTGAAATTGCGCATGTTAAATGCGCATAAGATGCGACAGACCTGTATCTGCTCATCAGTGATTCAGTTCTAATAATCACTGAACAGAAAAAAAGGACTCTCAATGAAACCTAATCAGTTCAAGAGATGAGGCAAATAATATGACTTTTAAAACAGAGGCCATATCACTAACTAGGAACACCTCTCCCCACCTTCTCTTTTTTTACAGGGATTTGATATCCCTATCACCGCTTAGCAAGTGAGGTTAAGATTTAAGGAGACTCCCTAAGTAAGTGCAGTGCTAAGTACAGTTCTGCTGTCCTTTACTCAGACAATAAAGATAACAATATTTCATTACCCCTGCACTCAATACTAAAGTGAAATGTAACCCAAAAATAGTGAAAATTGATCACATTGGTAAAGCAGCTCCATCTGCTGAGCACTTAGGCAGAATAGGTGTGTCTATGTAAATACAATCTGCTCCTGAAGTTTTTACCCCAAGTTCGTCACTAGATGACAGATGAGAGCTCATTCAGACCCTGCTTCCATCTATATATAAAAAGCCCCAGAATTTCCAATACTAAGACAACAGCTTCCTTTGTAATTAACTTTATATTACTATAAACTATTGACGTGGTGACACAAACATCATTAAGTCCTATTTGATGTGGTGTCCCAAGAGATTTAGGACAGGTTACACACTGAAGGTATGAAGGATTACACGATATGGTTTCCTTGATGTGCACACCTCTCTCCTGGATGTCAGTGGAACTCCGTAGCAGTAGTGAGAGCTTCATATGATCCTTATTGAAATGACAGTAATTTAACAGTAGAAGTCCTGTCTGAAAGAATAATGGAAATCAACTTAATGTAACTTATTGGATTATGAGCTATTATTTCCAAAGGGGTGGGGAAAGGGAATACCTCTTCTGAATGATGAGAATGCAACCTTACTTATGGCAACAAGTTTACAATGAAGCACAAGATCCTGCGTGCAGTATCTTATTCCTTGGTAGCTGGGGATATTAATTCATGAGCTGTAGGCAAGCACATTGATCTTCCCAGCCATCCAGAAATGAAATGTCAGGTAGAGCTATTTTTCATTGCTATTCCAACAGACTGATTCACCCATGGTACTGTTTTCTTGCACTTAAAACAGAAAATACCCGGTGACTCCTACAAAAATTTAGGTTCACCTGGTTTCAGTTTTATGAATTCCCATTTGTCCCCAGCCTGATAACCACCCATAAATGGCTTCAGATAATGTGCATGTGGTACAAATCTAGTCTTGGGAGTGAGATTGTTTTTTTAAAGAAAAAAAGTCTTAAAAACTTCTGTTTTGCTCACATTGGGCCCAGTTCTGCATGGCATGTATCCCCAAAATTCCAAATAAAGTCCATGAGAATGTTGGAAGCACAAGAAATACAGGATTAGGTCATGTGTGTTATGCTGTATTCTGTACTGTAATTATTTAAAACAATTTATACTCTATGAGGAAGCTCCCTGGGTCATCTAGGAAAAATCTAAAAGTGCTTACTAAATCAATGTAACCAAGTTTTAAAAGAATCCCTTAGAAAGTCTAAGTGTGATAGGAACCATATCACACTTGCCATACCAGCTCAGGCCATGCTCCATCCAGTTCAGTATTTTATCTCTAGCAATGGCCTATGCCAGGTGCTTCAAAGGCAGGTTCAAGACACCTTACAGTAGGCAATTACGTGGGTATATACTCACTTATATAAGGAATTATTTCATCTTCCAGTGAAATGTAGTCAACCTTGAACAACTGTGTAACTTTAAACAGTTGTTTGGTACAGGAGGTATCCTTACCGAACTGAAACTGCAGGAGGAATTTAGATAGACACACTGCAATTACGCAAATTGAAATTTGATCAGGACACTGGTTCCAACACCCTAACTCTTGTGAAAAGGGTTATGGGGTCTTAGATATGTACAAGTGGTCAAAACCTTTGTTGTAGGTATGTTTCTTCAAAAATGGCAACCTCAGCAACAAAGTAACAGAACCATTCTGGAATAATAAGGGAAGAGTGTCATGATCTCTTGCCCAGTTACTGTTCAGGACTGACACTACTTCGTTTATGAGGTCTGGAAAAATTACAACCCAAGGGTTGTAGTGTCACTTTAAATTTGGCAAGCATAAGAACAAATACTTGAGGCCTGAAAAGTAAAAGTACAAAGGAACTTTATACATATTTAACTACCTTTTAACAATGTCATGTGCATCATTTATGATGAAATAAAATATAGGATATGCTGCTTCTTAGACAATAATGTGTTACAGGAGAGAGAGAAATCAAAATTACTTACAGTACCGCTATTGGTATCCCATCATTTTTTGCTTCACTACACCTTTTAGAAGCTTCTCCCTATATGGAAAAATACTATACAATTTAGTCCCCAATTCTGCAAAGCACTTAGTCTGTGTTCAATCTTAAGCATCTGAGTAATACCATTCCTATTCAGCAAAGCACTCAAAAGCCTGATCCAAACTCTCTGCAGTCAGCAGAAGTCTGCTGACTTCTATGTGTATAGATCAGGCCCTTGAGTGGGTGCCTAAGTATGTGCTTGAATGCTTTGTCAAATAGGAATGGGATTATTCACATACATATATACAAGTGCGTTGGTGTACTGGGCCTTTATAAGGATTAAGCTAACAAGATTCTGTAGCAATGTAATAGCTATGGGATATTGAGGTAGATAACAGTATTTTTGAGCCAAACAATAGAGTTTTATATTAGGGATATAATTCTCTATCAATCTCTATAGGCAGATTCAAAAACCTAAAGAGAGGTTATCATTTTCTATTAACTTCCATAGGCCTTTGTCATAAGGGTCGTGATGCCAGGCATAGAAGTTTGTTCCATTCCCTTCCCTCCTCCACCCTACCCCCCGCCGCTGCAAAAAAATACTAAGCTTGCAAGGTCATTAAATTCAGATATGCAAACAGACAAAAGTGATCCTCACGGCTACCTGATTTTAATTCAAGATGCTCTGTGCAACTATAGTATGAGGAGGCCATGGTCCAATAGAATAGTTGCCTTTCCTGCATTCTTATTAGCTAGCTATGTGCCTTGAAATGTTTTGTCCTGTCCTGTATCATCATTCTTGGATGCCCTTCTTGAAAATAAACTGCAGTGTCACTATCAGCACACTCACCCACCCTTGCAGATATCTAAAATTATTACTGTTCAGTGTATTGTTCTGAATATTCTTCTGTTCCTTATGGAAAAGTATCATAATTTATTAGAGAATGTTCTTTCTATAGAATGTGTAAACAATTTCTAGCATGCAGTTCTATAGCAATGGTTTGATTAAACTCTCTAGGTTGGTTTGAAATATTATAGAAAGTGTATCATTCTCTATTAAATGCTGTAAACTATTTAGAGTAGTTTCTATCAAAACCTCTTGATTTCATCCCTATTAAATTCTATAGGAGTTTTCCCATAAGCATTACATAGGACAGATCCAAATAGAAAACCACAGAAACAGCCAAACCATGGATACTGTTTAAGTAGAGAAAACGATTTTGGATTATTACCCCTATGCTAGACCTCAGAGAATAATTTGCAGCAGATGGTATACTCAACCAATTTAGCCACTTTGCTTTGTGGAATGTCAGTGAGCAGATTGGGATTTCCTCAGAGTTATTCAATATTCAAATTTACTTGTGTGTGTTTTGTTTTCTTTTGTTTTGGTTTTTTGTGAGTTGTAATTTATTATTTGTATTCTCTAGATTGAAATAACGGGCAGAGCAGACTTACCCACTCCATTATCTCCCTTGTGCTCTTCCTGGGACTGGGTGAGTTTACTCTACCATTTACCCAGAGGTGTGGTTTAAAAAGTCCAAACCTAGCACAGAGTAATTGTATGCACAGGCACGGCCCTTTTTCCCTCACTTTTTGTCTGTCTTTTCTGTTGAAAATTCTTTGAGCAGGTACCTTGTCTTCTATTGTTTTTACAGGGCACCTCCCACAGTGGAATATACATATCTGATAATATTAATAATAGTTGCAAAGGCTGCTGGTAGATCCTTGCCTGGCTTATTAAATTGCCTCTATATCAGGGTTCTGGTAAAGTTATTTTTAGAAACATGTCCTCTTATTGTGGCAGCCTATTTTAAAAAAATACAGTTTTGGGGTGCTAGCTTCCAATTCATTTCCCTCGAACATTCACAGAAGAAACATTTGATGGGATGTTTGTGAACACAAACACTAAAAGAGTTTGAGCATGCCTAAAATTAATTTTAAAGAAAAATATGACTGCGTACTCACAGAAAAATTTTTTTCAGTTCACCTCCTACACATTTCTACTTAGAGGCAAATAAAACCATTCATTTTTTTTTTAAATTTACACGCAAGTTTACCAGAAAATCAAAGAAGGCCATTCCACTTCTATTGCGGGATTTCCCCCTCCATTCTATTGCTGAGGCTGTAAGAAAGTAATCTTTTTTTTTCCATACAAAAGTTGTGGTTACAGTTTGTTAAGGAATTAAGCAATCAAGGGGTGAAAGTAAGGCTATGTCTACACTACCACAGTAAGTTGACTATGCTACGAACCTCCAGCTACGTTATTCACATACATTAGTCGACGTACATTAGGTCGAGTTACCGCGGGGTCTACACTGTGGGGAGTTGACAAGAGAGCTTCTCCCTTTAACTTACTTTACTCTTCGCATCGGGGGTAGAGTACAGGGGTCGACTGGAGAGCGATCTGCTGTCGATTTGGTGGGTCTTCACTAGACCCGCTAAATCGAACGCCAGTGGATCGATCTCAGAGCATCGATCCTGGCTGTAGTGTAGATGTAGCCTTAAAGGTTTGTTGTGGATTAGAAAGATTTGCTCTACACTACAAATTTATGTCAGTATAACGACGTCACTCAGGGGTGTGGAAAATCCACACCTCTGAATGATGCAGTTATACAGACCAAACTTCTGGTGTAGATAGCGCTATGTCGACGGGAGGGCTTCTCCCATTGACATAGCTACCGGCTCTCAGGGAGGTGGAGTACCTATGGCAATGGGAGAAGGTTTCCCTTTGGCATAGGTAACATCTTCATTAAGCACTACAGCAGCAAAGCTGCAACAGTGCATCATTTTGGCACCTGAGGCGGGGAGCTCAAATGACATCCCCATGCCCCCTCACTTCGGCCAAAACTTTGAAAGGTATCAATTCTGCCTTCTTCCTGTTCTACTCCTCTCATGGTACTGCTCTGCTACCTACCCCAATAAAGGAGAACTAACAACTTAAAATGCCTTGTTCAAAAATTTTAAGTAACACTTAACTTTCAAATGCCTGAACAGCAAATGTAACTTGTAAGGAATGGAATAATATAGAAAATATCATGTCTCCACCAAATAAATCAATGGTATACCCTTACCTGGCATAATGTGGTCATCCTATATAAAAAAAGATATAGCAATAAAGAAGGGACTCAGGGATCGGCAACAAATATGTTTAGATACATGGAAAGATTTCAGTACATAGCGAGACTGGGAAGACTGTGACTGTTTGGTTTTCACAAGAAAGAAATACGAGACATGATTAAAAAGTAAAGTAGTGAATGGCAAAGAGAAAGTAAACTGCATGGCTCTGACTTAACCTTCTCATATACAAAAGCAGGGAAACATTCGATACAATTGAAAGACAGAATAGTTAAAATGGAGTAAAGGAAATATTTTTTATTCACAATGCCTGTAGACTTCCTTGCCATCACATATTTTTGAGGACAACGGGTTAATGTGATTAGAAAAAGGATTAGACATGTATTTAGATAATGAGAACATCCATGGTTCAATTAGATAGGATATTTTTAGAAAGTTCATGCTTCAAGGCCTAAGCCAACCACCAGGTATTAGGTAGAAATGGACCCTATGAAGAGAGAGTTATTCTAAAATTGCCATCTACAGGGTTTCTTCCCCTCTGAAGCATCTAGTACTCGCCTCTGTCAGAGTCAGGACAGTGGAGCAGATAGACGACTGTTTTAATCTAGCCTGGCAATTCCTCTTTTCATGTGTTCCTGTGTTGCTGTTGCAGGTTGAATGTGCACCACCAAAAGCCACAACTGAAATTCTCATCCATCTAGATCAGGGGTCAGCAACGCTGGCACGCGGCTCACCAGGGTAAGCACCCTGGCGGGCCGGGCCAGTTTTATTTACCTGCTGACGCGGCAGGTTCGGCCGATCGCGGCCCCCACTGGCCGCGGTTCGCCGTCCTGGGCCAATGGGGGCGGCAAGAAGCGGCATGGGCAAGCGATGTGCTGGCCGCGGCTTCTCGCTGCCCCCATTGGCCCGGGACGGCGAACCACGGCCAGTGGGAGCCGCGATCGGCCGAACCTGCCGCGTCAGCAGGTAAATAAAACTGGCCCGGCCGGCCAGGATGCTTACCCTGGCGAGCCGCGTGCCAACGTTGCCAACCCCTGATCTAGATAGTAAAAAAAATTGTGCATGCAACTTTGATTTATTTTTTGCTGATCTGAAAAATTTCAGTGGAAGTACCAAGAACTCAAAAAGAGGAGCAATTCACATCTCCATAACTCCTAGTTTGTTGGTGTTTTTATTTTGGTTGATTTATTTTATTCTGATAGCATTAATGAAGTTTCTAAAGTGTTTGTGGTACTAGTGACGCAAGATGAAATTTTACGCAAAAGTGTGTAGTTTTTGAAGTAAATTTCTTGAGAAAAATTTTCTCAAATTGTGGGACAAACCATAGATTTCTCAATTGCTTGTCACTCAAAGGGTTCATTTGAATCATTGTAGGCACTTCAAAGAATACAAAGCTCTACTAATAGAGCATAGAAGTCTGTTCTTATATTAGCATCCATGCAAGGTATTTTTATATGAAGGGATATGTTTTCAAAGCACTGCAAGGGAGGTACGTGCTAAAATCTTTTCCTATATCACAGCATTTGTGCTAATACCTCCCACACACCACTTTGAAACTATACCCCTCTCGGTCTTTAATACTTTGCAGCCTTGGAAGGATTGTGATTTGGAAGAGGCTGACATTTGTAGAACAAAGAAAACTCTGAGAAAACAAAGCCACAATAAAACTAGTAACAAAAATTTTGTAAAAAATATACACTATAATAATACTTTTAACTTAAGGGAGTGTCTTTCATCTGAGGATCTCAGTACTTTAAGATTAACCTGCATTATAATCCCCATTTTACAGGTAGGAAATCAGTTTGATATTATTTGGTCTAAAATTAAAGAAACAGATTCTCAGTTGCTGTAAATTAATGCTGCTCTGCTGAAATCAATAGAGCTACACTGATTTACACCATTTTAGGATCTAACCCAATGTTTCTCAAACTGGAGTCGCCACTTGTGTAGGGAAAGCCCCTGGCGGGCCGGGCCGGTTTGTTTACCTGCCCCATCCACAGGTCCGGCCAATCGCGGCTCCCACTGGCTGTGTTTCATCGCTCCAGGCCAATGGGAGCTGCTGGAAGTGGCGCGGGCCGAGGGACTTACTGGCTGCCGCTTCCAGCAGCCCCCATTAGCCTGCATCGGCGAACCGCGGCCAGTGGGAGCTGCGATCAGCCGGACCTGCAGACGGGGCAGGTAAACAAACCGGCCTGGCCCGCCAGGGGCTTTCCCTACACAAGCAGCGACCCCAGTTTGAGAAACTCTGATCTAACCCAAACTTCTGACTGCATCTGCTTCAGTGAAGGTTCAGAAGAAAAAGAAGTACATTTTTACAAATGCAGTATGTAAATAACACAAAAACAAATACAATATATTAAAAAATCAGTTCTCCCAAGGTATTTTCTAATATAGTCTTATCTGTTTGTGTGTTAGTACAGCCAGCTGAACACAAATGCGTGACCCATGATAAAGAAACTATTTACATGTGTATATTTTCCACAACAGACTAATGATGTCAGGAGCTACAGGGCTTAGCTTGGTGAGACGCTGGTCACAAGCAAAAGATTATTGAAATGTAAGACCCAAGGAGGAGGCATGAAATGAATGAGAGCAAACAAAAGGAAATGATTATTTGATTGCAGAGTCAGGCTGAGGCACATAAAGCCATGCAGATTACCAAAGCCAAGGTTCCAGAACTCAAACTGAGGAGTCGTTTTGTGAAAACAAATAAAAAATATTAACACAGCTTCTTCAGTTCTCAATACTGTTTAATTTCTCCAAAGAGGGCAGAGAATATGCCTGTAATTTTCCCGCACCCTACCAATAGCATATGAAAAAGATTTATTATTTTACTTTCCTATACATTAAGTGTACCTCTGGTATATCACGGCTGATTTACATCAAATTCCAAATAAAGAAGGATCTATTTGTTTAAAAGAAATAGAATTATTACAAAATTTATTTCAGTATGAATCATTAGCTTGGGAAACATTGTCAAAAATGTATTGAAGGGGAAAAATGAGCTATAATTTGAGACTGCAAAATCTTCCAGTCTAATATCTAATCTAACCCTGCCTAGATGTTGGATGCCTCTATTTTTGGGTGCCCCATTTGAGACACCTTTTAAAAGGGTCTGATTTTGCTAAACACCTGCCCTTTGAAAATCAGGCTCCTTCAAGGCATTTCAGGCTGAGGGCCCAAATTCACTAATCACTTAATAATGGAGGTCACAAGGCTGTCTCCCTTGTCCACGGTGATTATTTATCCATATAAACAGCACATGCTGGTCTATTTCTCAGTATGAAACCTGAATGAAAGAAGCCCAAGATATCTGCAGTCAGTAGCCAGCATTTTAATTAGTTTGTTCAGAAATGGAAGATTTGGTATTATGTGGTAGGGTTACACCAGCAAGTGGTTTCTTGTGTATTGACTAGTCTTTGAGTGGATGTAGCTTTCCCACCTCAAAGGATGTTCCAATTAAAATATACTAAACCAAAGGCATGGATCAGAACTAGAAGATTTCTGTGCAGTTTATACTGGGCAGTGACACAAGACAAAGGCAACCAATGGTGCTTCTTGCTTTCTTGGTAAAACTACCGAACCAATACAATATTCAGTAGCTGAATATTGTGCACCGGTATGGAGCAGCTGCAGCCACACATGACTCGTTGATGTCTGGTGAGTATAGTGATGGGAAATTTTAAGTTAACTCCAACACCATGGGTACCTGTTCAGTCTAGTATCGCTGCCCCTCCCCCCCACGCTGCTACACTGAACTGCTGTGACACGCCACAAAGTTCAGTGAATGCAGGAAAACAGATGTCTTCCTATCCACCAAGATCTCAACAATGCCCACTCCCAAAGTCTTAAGTCCCGCAAGTCTTTCTGGGATATTTGCTTAGTTTCACGCAATCAGGCTATGATCAGAAGAAGGTTTGGAAAGCAGATTGGGCTAAACAAGACTTAGAAAATAAGCACCTTGTGCCAGATCCCATGCAGAAGGTTCCTGGGTTCAACCTTCCATGGTCATTCTGGTCAACTCTGAGCCAAATCTGAATCAACCATGGCAGATGCAGACGTCTAATGCACAAATAGAAAATCAAGGACTCCCCAGCATGTGAGTGTGGCTCCCCATGACAGACCAGCAATCATATCACCATCTACTGCTCAATTTATAAATACGAAGGAGGCATCACTGTGAGAAATTCTGCTATTCATGATGTAGCCATTTGGCTCCATCAACTTCAAGTGAAATTGTAATTGCTGCTCTATATCAGCCATCCAAAAGAAGAAGAAGGTAACACTACAACCCACTATTATCGGAATAGAAAGTTCAAATTATGGCATAAAAATGAAAAGGATACCACAGGTAGCCTAATATGAAAATGTCACTTGCCCCACTGCAACACTAGAAATTATTGTCTTAAAAAGAGTATATGTAGAATGTGTGCTTGGTGGATTATATAATGTGTATATTATAGAAAATGAAAACTATTTCCAAAGAAACAGTACTTTAAAAATATTTTTATTGTAGAAAAGAGAAACCATGAATTTCAGGTCCAGGATATCACTATAGTTTCTGATATCCAAGACTCATCACTTGTTTATGTTGACCAATGAGTATGGTTGCCTAAGGGAACTATTAAGGTGTTTCTTCTAATAAAATCTGGAAAAAAAAACACCGTTTTAAAACCCTTTTTGTTGTTGTTAAGTTAATAAAGCTTTTATGCTCAGATCAGTTGTAAACTCAGTCAAGCCTATATTTCCCTTCGGAGCAAAAGCTCTAGAAGTTTTTACTCTTCCTTTTTATATATCTCTTCCTATCTTCCCTCCCATCTTCCTTCTTCTGCTATCCCAGAATTTCATCTGTCTGGCAGTTTTTCCATCTTCAGTGCCTTGATGAAACATTACAATGTTTTCTACTCATCTGCTTCTGCAGTACAAAACAGATCTCTTGTATATCTGACAATCTGTGGCCATTAAGTGTAACATTTTGGAGAGCAACTATCCCTTTCCTTTATATTTTTAATTTTCTCATATCAAATATCATGGCAATAAGCATGATATAGAAATCTGAGCAGACAAATACTCATCCAGTTCCATCACATTCCAACACATGTATATTCACATTCAACTAATTCAAGCTAGAGGAAATTCAGATAGGAAGAAAAATGCTAATTTAGCAGTGACGGTATTACTCATCTGAATATCTTATCCAGAGATATTCTCTGAATATCTTATCCAGAGATATTCTCTGGATTCTCCATCACTTGAAGTCATTAAGTCAAGACTAGATGTCTTTCTAAAAGACATGCTATAGTTCCAGTACCAGTTGTTGGGCCTGATGTAGTATTTATTAAGTGAAGTTCTATGGCTTATGATATGCAGATCAGACTAGATGATCATAATAGTTCCCTCTGGCCTTAAAACCTATGAACTATTTTTAGGAAACAAGTGAAATCTTCCTAAGTATTTGCCCATAAACACACATCAACCTCAAAAGGCAGAAAGTTAAGGTGAAATCACTTGAGTTGTCAGAACCAAAATTTCCATTTATCTGTGTTGTGATACTAACCCTGAATGGCAACTGTTTATAATGCCATCTTAACCATGCATGCTATCAACACAGCTTACATCCATAATACTTCATTTAAAGGTTAATTCAAAAGTTAAATTGTTGCAAAGTCTCCATCTCTCTAATGCAAACTGTCTAAGAGATAGTAGTGCATAGCGTACCTCTAAAAGAAAGTAGTAATGCAACATATTTACTGCAATCCTTCTATCACAAACATATTTGGTTCTCGCTGTGGGAATGGGTTGCCAAACTTCACTTTGCGAACACGTGGTTAAGGTTTAACCAATACCTAAGGTAACACTTAAACTTGTTTTGTTCGCTCAAATGCTGTATTCTAAGGTTATGTCTACACTACCGCTGAATGGTGTAGCTCAGGTAGATGCACCTGTTCCAGCTCTGACTGAGCTAGTACGCTCAAAATAGAAGTGTTGTCATGGCAGCATGGGTGGCAGGAGGGGATAGCCACTTCGGGTATGATCCCATCCAAGAAGCTAGGTACATACTCAGGTAGCTAGC
Source organism: Trachemys scripta elegans (assembly GCF_013100865.1). Classification (NCBI taxonomy): domain Eukaryota; kingdom Metazoa; phylum Chordata; order Testudines; family Emydidae; genus Trachemys; species Trachemys scripta. The sequence goes on from NC_048298.1 coordinate 58,200,557, forward strand.
CCATCCCTTTGTGATACTGCAGCTGCAGTGTTATTTCAGCATATTTGCTCCATTAGAACCAGTGCAAGAAAGTCTACTCAAGATGGAAATTACCCCTTCCAGCACCAGTGTCAACATACCCTACATGTAGAGCAGGCTTTTTATTCACCTCGTTACCTCCAAATTACAATGCTCATTTTACTAATCTGCAATATTGGTATTTGAAGACTATTTATATTTCTCCTGAAACAAAAGGTGTCAGTAGACAACTATGTGCAATGTTTTTAAAACATGTATCTCAGATAGGTCAAGGATCATGCATATTTTCTGTTGGACCTCCCATTCCAAAATGTTTACTGCCCATCAGTAAGAGGCAAGGATTAAAAACATACCTAAAAAGTTAAGCATCTGCTGGCACTGATGCAAAAGACTGGTCACATGCCTGCTTTTCAGATGTAGTATACTGCCAACACATGCCACATCATAAACATAGCTTCTGGTATGCCACATGCTGCAAAATCTCTCAAACATTTTGTATAAGAAATTTAACTTCTGCTTATTTTCCACCTTCACACAATATTGGTTAGCAGTATCCATTTTGCTCATCTCTCTCACCTGAAACTTTCAAAGATGTTGCCAAATTAATGGTAGAAACCAAATAAATTGTGAATCTAAAGAGCTCTCTATCTGGCCACAACATGGCCTGTCTTAGAACTCCACCATCTATCCTTAGCACACTGGTGCATATGGCTGAATTCCCAAAGATATCAGTTAAGTATTTTGAATCACAACAAATCTTTCTTAAGGCACTGCTAAGGCAAAAGCTTGACAACAGATCTAGTAGTAGAATTTTGCCCTAAATAAGACAATTGTTATGCTTTATTTCCTCCCAAGTTCCAAAGAAGGATTATAAAAATATATTTAATGTAATTAAGAAACATTTTTTCAGCATTACACCTGAGTGTTATGCCAATAATTTGCATTATTTTTCATCAGTCCTATATATGATAGACTTCCAAAATCTTTATGCACTTTCTCAGAAGCCTTTAATATGTATGGGTTACCCTGCTCTACAGCCAAAATGCTTCTGAAATAAATGTAGTCAAACTTTACTAATTCAGGGTCACTGAGAATGAAAATGATGCTTAAAATTGTTAATTGGCTCTAGTTTTCAAGATATGCTACTGGGTCAGTATATACGACCCTTGACTTGGGAATGGTGGAGGATAAGTGAGTTATAAAGGGAAGGGATCTCAATTTAAACCAGAAATGATTAAAATACATCTTTGACTGGATCTATGAATAAATCTATGACTGGGTTTGGACAGTACTTGCTTTTTAGGCAAAACAATGAATGATGCAATCTGAAGCTGGTATTGTGTCATACATGATATGAATTGCATCATGTTATTCCTAGAAGTCCTGGATGATGCAATCATAACGAAGCTTACAACACTCTGCTGAACAAATTGCCCTATATCAGCTCGAGAAATCATACAGTGTCATGCTCTCTTATTTGTCAGTGTTTGATTTTGCAAAGGGACACATTTCTGTTTATCCAAAGTGAGCAGAGATGCCTCGTACTTGTGTGAACAGTGCAGATAACTTCTGCTAGGTTTGTGGTGAAGTGACTTTTGCATCACAAAAGCGCAGTATAACCACTATGGTTAAGAAAGCCTATCACCTTTATTTTGGCTGCAAACTTGGAGATCAGGACAAGAGGTGGGCCCCACACATATGTTGCAACACTTAGGCAACAAATCTTTGCCAGTGGTTGAACAGGAAAAGGAAATCTATGCCTTTTGCAGTGCCAATGATTTGGAGAGAACCAACAGATCATACCAGCAATTGTTACTTCTGCATGGTGCCTCCAGTTGGGAAAGGTGTGTCAAAGAAGAAAAAGTGGACTGTGCATTATCCAAACATTCCATCAGCTGGACGCCTAGTACCCCACGGAGAAGGACTGCCAGTTCCTGATGCACCAGAATCATTCTCACTTGTGTCAGACGAGGAAGAGGAAGAGGATGAAACTTCTGGTCCTGCACCATCAATGTCACAGGACCCACATTTTCTCCCATCCTCCTCCTCTGAACCACACTTCATAACACAAGGTGAACTGAATGACCTTGTCAGGGATTTGGAACTACCCAAGAGTAAGGCAGAGCTGTTGGGCTCCAGACTACAGCAGTGGAATCTCCTGGCAGGTGATGTTAGGGTTACCATGTTCCGTGACCGTCAAAGGGATCTTGTCCCATTCTTCTTCATGGAAGGTAATCTTGTAGCCTGCAACAACATCGATGGTGTGATGGCAGCCCTCAACTTCGTTCACAATCCAGATGAATGGAAACTGTTCATTGATTCATCGAAGACGAGTCTTAAAGCTGTTTTACTGCATAATGGCAATGTTTTGCCATCAATTCCAGTTGGTCATGCAGTCCATATGAAGGAAACCTATGACAACATGAAACAACTTTTGAGGTGCATAAACTATGACCAACATCAGTGGCAGCTTTGTGGTGATTTGAAGGTTGTTTCTCTCTTGCTTGGTCTGCAGACTGGATACACAAAGTACTGCTGTTTTCTATGCGAATAGGATAGTCGTGCAAGAGATTCCCACTACATCAAGAAAGATTGGCCACTCCGACAGTCATTGGAGCCTGGGAGGAAAAGTGTTCAGCATCCACCACTTGTTGAATCAAGGAAGATTTTGTTACAAGCCTTACACATCAAGCTGGGTCTGATGAAGAACTTTGTCAAGGCAATTGACAAAACACAAGCAGCTTTCAAGTACCTCCGTGGAAAATTTCCAAGGTTAAGTGAAGCTGAGATAAAGGAAGGTGTCTTTGTTGGTCCTCAGATTCGTGAACTTCTTCGAGATGATGCATTTGACCATGCACTGCGTGGCTAGGAAAAGACGGCATGGAAAGCCTTCCAATTAGTGGCAATAAATTTTCTTGGAAACAACAAGGCAGACAACTACAGGTTGTTGGTGGAAAACCTCCTCAAGGCATACAAAAGCCTTGGTTGCAACATGTCACTAAAGATACATTTTTTGCTCATCTAGATTTTTTTCCACCGAACTGCGGAGCAGTGAGTGACGAGCACGGCGAGCGATTTCACCAGGACATTGCAACAATGGAGAAATGCTATCAGGGCAAATGGAGCCCTTCAATGCTTGCAGACTATTGCTGGACAGTGACAAGAGATGCTCCATTTAATGAATACAAGAGACAAGCCAAGAAGCGCCGAGTAGACACTGAATAGGACTAAACTATTTACATAATAGTTTTTTGCCTTTTGTTTCATAATACATTTTATTTATATAACCCTTTTGCTGATTTTTAAAGTGTTACATAAACAGGACAGGTGAAATATTATCATGTAAAGCAACCATAAACACATGAAAAGACCTAGGTTTACAATTTATGATTAAAACTCTACTATCTACACAATATCCATAGACATAAAATGTAAAAACTTAAATATCTTAGAAACAGTAGCCAATCAGTTGTTTTAATTGTCATATTTGAATTCAGCACATCAAAATACTTAATAAATAGCACATTTTATCTCTGAAGCAGACGACTTCTCAAAAATTGTAGGCCAGTGTTATTTGGCTGATTTCTTCATCCTCCTTTGAACAATTGTCTTTCTAACTTGTTCTCAGGTGGCTTATCTTCTTTTATTTGTCTATGGTTTGGGACAATCACAACTCTTATTTTTAATATTCTGTTGTATCCTGTCAATCATTTTTGTGTCAATTCCCTTGTGGGCATCCCTTAACATTACTGTGAAACTGCTTAAATATGTGAAATAATATCCTTGGGAAAAAAGCTAATCAACCACAAAGTAAATACACTCATGGGAATAGGTGCCTTTTTGACTAGGAATAGTGACTACTATAGCATGCTGTTGATTCTAGCCCTGAAGCTTTCATCAACTTGGCCTAGTTAATCCTGCTGAGGGTACAATACCATTTTAGCACATTACATAGTGAACACCTGGGGGGTGCCATAGCCGCTAAGATGTGCTAGCTATGATCAATCCACACAAGCGGTCCATTTCCTGGACACTACTGTGCTAATAAGCGATGGTCACATAAATACCACCCTATACCGGAAACCTACTGACTGCTACACTTACCTACATGCCTCCAGCTTCCATCCAGGACACACCACATGATCCATTGTCTACAGCCAAGCTCTAAGATATAACCCCATTTGCTCCAATCCCTCAGACAGAGACAAGCACCTACAAGATCTCTATCAAGCATTCTTAAAACTACAATACCCACCTGCTGAAGTGAAAAAACAGATTGACAGAGCCAGACGAGTACCCAGAAGTCACCTCCTACAAGACAGGCCCAACAAAGAAAAGAACAAAGAAAAGAACACCACTAGCTGTCACCTTCAGCCCTCAACTAAAACCTCTCCAGCGCATCATCAAAGAGCTACAACCTATCCTGAAAGATGATCCCTCACTCTCACAGATCTTGGGAGACAGACCTGTCCTCGCTTACAGACAACCCCCCAGCCTAAAGCAAATACTCACCAGCAACCACACATCACTGAACAAAAACACTGACCCAAAAACCTATCCTTGTAACAAAGCCCGATGCCAACTCTGTCCACATATCTATTCAAGTGACATCATCATAGGACCTAATCACATCGGCCATACCATCAGGGGCTCGTTCACCTCCACATCTACCAATGTGATATATGCCATCATGTGCCAGCAATGCCCCTCTGCCATGTACATTGGCCAAACTGGACCGTCTCTACGCAAAAGAATTAATGGACACAAATCTGACATCAGGAATCATAATACTCAAAAATCAGTGGGAGAACATTTTAACCTGTCTGGTCATTCAGTGACAGACCTGCGGGTGGCTATTTTACAACAGAAAAACTTCAAAAACAGACTCCAACGAGAGACTGCTGAGCTGGAATTGATATGCAAACTAGATACAATCAATTTAGGATTGAATAAGGACTGGGAATGGCTGAGCCATTACAAACATTGAATCTATCTCCCCTTGTAAGTATTCTCACACTTCTTAGCAAACTGTCTGTACTGGGCTATCTTGATTATCACTTCAAAAGTTTTTTTTCTCTTACTTAATTAGCCTCTCAGAGTTGGTAAGACAACTCCCACCTGTTCATGCTCTCTGTATGTGTGTATATATATCTTCTCAATATATGTTCCATTCTATATACATCCGAAGAAGTGGGCTGTAGCCCACGAAAGCTTATGCTCTAATAAATTTGTTAGTCTCTAAGGTGCCACAAGTACTCCTGTTCTTTTTGCAGATACAGACTAACACAGCTGCTACTCTGAAACCTAGCTAAGATAGTTACCTGACCCTTCTCGTCTTTTATCTGAATTACAAACAGCTCCAGACATTCACTGGGCTGAAGGTAAATCCCTTCACTGCCAGTCCAGGGGTGGGATCCATACTATGGATCTTGTCACAGGGGGGCTGCTGATATGTATAGTCAGTTTTTCTGTCTTCTTGTGTCCTATTAAAAATGTTGGTTTTTAAAACAAAAAATACCTCTTTCAATTCTCTTTTGGGCAAGGATATCCTGCCATGCTACTTTGGCAGTGTTATAGACCACTTATTCTCTAGCACATAGCATCAGCCCAGACTGGTGCATTAATTTGGGCTTGTATTTTAGGTCACAGTAACACTCCAAACCTATCCTGATTTCACCTGATTTCAAATTAGAGTGGGAGTTTTTTTAATCCCTTTTGCAGAGGTGTAAATAACTACACACAGTGCAAAACTGTAGAGAATCAGACACTCTGTACCAGTTTGCAAGACAGATCTCAATTAGAATGTTACAGATTGATGCAAAGATCCATACTTCCAGACTCATTTCATTGATTTATTTGTTTAAAGTTCACTATTCACTTTTTAACAAAGTAAAGACCTGATTTAGATGATTCATTTAAGCATCAACCACGCTGACATGAATATCAATATTTCTTTCAATACAATTAGTTAGACTACATTACGTTTAGATTGAAGTATTGCCATTTTTTCACATTAATGTTGATCATGTTATCACAGCTGTCAAGAATTTTTAATCTTACCCATTTTTACGAAGGGCCAGGAAGGAAAGTGGCATTTTTGAATATTTCTCATGTGCATTCGTGTATACCAGTTCTGCTTCCACTGATATTAACTGGATTTCTTCTGTTCCCTTCAATGGGAGCAGAATAAGAACACAAACTTAACTCTTATCATAGGAACTGAAAATATCATGAGCACATCATGACAACTCTTAAGGAATCAAAATATTATGTTGACTGTCACAATGTATTTCCTAATATCCAATTTCTCAGAGCCTTGTAGACAGATTGAGTTCTTTCCTCCACCCAGCTAAGAAGGACTCTCTTGTGTCAAAACTAAATGGGGTTTTTGAAGAAGCCACAAGAAGAAACCTCATGGATTCTGGCTGCTGACTTCCATAGCTTTCCACCTTCAGAACTCTACTTTCAATTACTCCTCACTCACACTAAACTCATCTTCTGAAATTTTGGAAAAGAACATGCACAATTTGATAGACTAGCAACACATGGCAGCATCACCTAACAGCCCTGTCTGAGGAAGATATTTAATACCATTTAGCTGTCTTTTATTTAAAATCAGGTTTCTGAGAAGATGGGTGCTATTTGTAGTTCCTGTGTTCTCAGTGGAAACCTGGCATAACCTGAGAATAGTACGTGAATAGTAAAAAAGATCCAGGCAAATAAAGAGTTGGTTCCAAAGGAGACAAGGAGAGCAATATTCAGAAGACAATTATTTCTATGGATTATACGTGTTAGTATAAAAAACGTGCAAGCTTTTATTATATGGATTTTTTTTTAACTAAACCATTGACTGTAAGGAAATGAGAATTCCCTCTCCTCATCGGGTCTGATCAGAACATCATTCAGGACTGGGGGGGAAAAAACAGTGGCATGATGGTAAATTTCTGGGGAAACATAGTGATGATGCTGGAGGGATCCCTGGGAAGGAGATGGTTATGGGGTTTTAAAAATATATTAAGGATTAACAGGGGCACTGTGCTGTGATCATAAGGTTAGGCTATAATATAAGCCATGATAGAGGGCAAGAAATACAACACTATATAAGATATCAGAGGGGTAGCCGTGTTAGTCTGGATCTGTAAAAAGCAACAAAGAGTCCTGTGGCACCTTAAAGACTAACAAATGTATTGGAGCATAAGCTTTCGTGGGTGAATATCCACTTCGTCAGATGCATGTAATGGAAATTTCCAGAGGCAGGTATAAATATGCAGGCGAGAATCAGTCTGGAGATAACGAGGTTAGTTCAATCAGGGAGGGTGAGGCCTTCTTCTAGCAGTTGAGATGTGAACACCAAGGGAGGAGAAACTGCTTTTGTAGTTGGCTAGCCATTCACAGTCTTTGTTTAATCCTGATCTGATGGTGTCAGATTTGCAAATGAACTGAAGCTCAGCAGTTTCTCTTTGAAGTCTGGTCCTGAAGTTTTTTTGCCGTAAGATGGCTACCTTGACATCTGCTATTGTGTGGAGAGATTGAAGTGTTCTCCTACCGGTTTTTGTATATTGCCATTCCTAATATCTGACTTGTGTCCATTTATCCTTTTACGTAGGGACTGTCCAGTTTGGCCGATGTACATAGCAGAGGGGCATTGCTGGCTCATGATGGCATATATAACATTGGTGGACATGCAGGTGAATGAGCCGGTGATGTTGTAGCTGATCTGGTTAGGTCCTGTGATGGGGTCGCTGGTGTAGATATGTGGGCAGAGTTGGTATCGAGGTTTGTTGCATGGATTGGTTCTTGAGTAAGAGTTGTTATGGTGCGGTGTGTGGTTGCTGGTGAGAATATGCTTAAGGTTGATGGGTTGTCTGTGGGCGAGGACTGGTTTACACTATGTAAACCACTCAGGGAAGTTCTGAACTGATTATGCCCCCACTACATTGAATAAAGTTGCTATGTGTTCCCCAGAAGAGATAAGAACAGCCATATTGGGTCAGACCAAAGGTCCATCTAGCCCAGTACCCTGTCTTCCAGCAGTGGCCAATGCCAGGTGCCCCAGAGGGAATGACCAAAACAGGTAATCATCAAGTGATCCATCCCGTTGCCCATTCCCAGCTTCTAGCAAACAGAGGCTTGGGACACCATCCCTGCCCACCCTCACTAATAGCCATTGATTGACCTATCTTCCATGAAATTATCTAGTTCTTTTTTGAACCCTGTTATAGTCTTGGCCTTCACAACATCCTCTGGCAAGTAGTTCCACAGGTTGACTGTGCATTCTGTGAAAAAATACTTCCTTTTGTTTGTTTTAAACCTGCTGCTTAGTTCTTATTATAAGGAGGAGTAAATAACCCTTCCTTATTTACTTTCTTTACAGCAGTCATGATTTTATAGACCTCTATCATATCCCCTCTTGGTCATCTCTTTTCCAAGCTGAAAAATCCCAGTCTTATTAATCTCTCTTCATACGGAAGCCTTATATACCCTTAATCATTTTTGTTGCCCTTTTCTCACCCTTTTCCAAGTCCCATATATCTTTTTTGAGATGGGGCAACTACATCTGCACACAGTATTCAAGAGGTAGGCATACCATGGCTTTATATAGCGACAATATGATATTTTCTGTCTTATTATCTATCCCTTTCTCAATGATTCCCAACATTCTGTTTGCCTTTTTGACTGCCGCTGCACATTGAGCGGTTGTTTTCAGAGAACTATTCACAATGACTCCAAGATCTCTTTCTTGAGTGGTAAGAGCTAATTTAGACCCCATCATTTTATATGTATAGTTGGGATTATGTTTTCCAATGTGCATTACTTTGCATTTATCAACACTTAATTTCATCTGCCATTTTGTTGCCCAATCACCCAGTTTTGAGAGATCCTTTCGTAGCTCTTCACAGTCTGCCTATGATTTAACTATCTTGAGCAGTTTTTTATCATCTGCAAATTTTACCATCTCTCTGTTTACCCCTTTTTCCAGATCATTTATGAATATGCTGAATAGGACTGGTCCGAGTACAGATCCCTGGGGGACACGACTATTTACCTCTCTCCATTCTGAAAATAGATCATTTATTCCTATCCTTTGTTTCCTGTTACCAATCCATGAGAGAACCTTCCCTCTTATCCCATGACTGCTTACTTTGCTTAAGAGCCTTTGGTGAGGGACCTTGTCAAAGATGTTCTGAAAATCTAAATACACTATATCCACTGGATCCCCCTTGTTGACCCCCTCAAAGAATTCTTGTAGATTGGTGAGGCATGATTTTCCTTTACAAAAACCATGTTGACTATTCTCCCTCCCCCCCCCCCCAAAAAAAATTATGTTAATCTATGTGTCTGGCAATTTTGTTCTTTACTATAGTTTCAACCACTTTGCCCAGTACTGAAGTCAGGCTTACTGGCCTGTAATTGCTGGGATCATCTCTGGAGCCCTTTTTAAAAATTGGTGTCACATTAGCTATCCTCCAGTCATTTGGTACAGAAACTGATTTAAATGATAGGTTACAGACCACAGTTAGTAGTTCTGCAATTTCACATTTGAGTTCCTTCAGAACTCTTGAGTGAATACCATCTGATCCTGGTGACTTATTACTATTTATTTTATCATTTTTTCCCAAAACCTCCTCTAATGACACAATCCGGCACAGTTCTTCAGATCTGTCACCTAAAAAGAATGGCTCAGGTTTGGAAATCTTCCTCATATCCTCAACCATGAAGACCAATGCAAAGAATTAATTTAGTTTCTCCACAGTTGTCCTATCATCCTTGAGTGCTCCTTTAGCATCTTGATCATCCAGTGGCTCCACTGATTGTTTAGCAGGCTTCCTGGTTCTGATGTACTTAAAAAAAGTTTGCTATTACTTTTTGAGTCTTTGGCTAGCTGTTCTTCAAATTTATTTTTGGCCTTCCTAATTATATTTTTACACTTCAGGTCTGATGTTCAAAAGAGATGACAAATGTTGTCCCATCAAAAGTGTCTTATCACAATACATTTCCAACAATCCATATTTAGAAACTTCCTTGGTATCCATGAGATACTGGTCTGTTGCTATAGCAATTCAATAAACTCTCTGAAAACCTTGAAAACCCTTCCTCAGCATTTCTTCTAGTCCAAACACAATTAACTATGCACTTTCTTTTCTCTCTCTTTTTGCCATTTTAGAAAACATTTGATTATATTCCCTTCCTTGTCATTTTCACCTAAATGATTCAGTAAGACTTTTCTCAAGATTTTAAAATGGCTGGGTTTTGACATGAGTTCATTTGACTCCCATTGAAACTAATATAATTTGAAGGCAATCAACTCCTTGCAGGATCACACTCGAAGGGGTGGATATTATAGATGTTATAATTTGAAGAAGAGACAGGATTTGGCAAGAGTTTAGGTGTGGGGATGGAATAAATGATAAGACTCAAAACTGAGAATTAAGTGGGAGGACGGTACTGCTAGCAAGAGAGAGAATGTATGGAAGGAGAGGAGAGAGGGGTTCTGATTCTTGGTTGCCCTTCACTTTATATAGTTATTTACAATAGTGCAAAGTGTGTGCAAAGTTCAAAACACAATCAAATCAGAAGGGTAACACCACTATTCCCTGGTGTGACTACACAAGCTACAGAAGAACAGAGGATCAGGCCTGGTATTTGTAGCAAGTAGTTAGACACGTGAGTTTCTTCTTTTTTTTCTATAGCCACCCTTAGTAAGAGGAATAAAATGTCTATTTTAACTTATAATGGGATAAAATATCTACATATTTTGAGTTTTATAAATTTTACTCAAAAGACTGAATTGATCTTCAATCCAGATCATCCCTCTGGGGAAAAAGAGAATAGTGTTGGGCTAATATGTAGCCATAAATGATCACTGACATATGTAATGCACAGCTATTCAACTCATCTCTTGTTTTGTTGTTTTTGTTGCTGTTGTTGTTATTTTTTCTACAATGAGTTGTTATGTTTCTAATGGCCTTTATAAACATTGTGATTTCCATCTTAAACAACTAGTAAGAAAAAACTTTCAGGATCCTTTCTTTACTAACACCTATACTGCAAAGTTAGACCAGCGTTAATGCAGATATACTCTGAGATTCCTTGCTGCCATACTTTATGCTTTGTGAGCATAAAACAAAAATAGTTGACTAAATTTTAAGCATCTGAATTTTAGTCAAGAAATTTTTATTTCATAGGTTCACACGGACAGAATTTATTTCCCTAGTGAGTTCAGACATTGTCAGTGAGGAAAGGCAGTTAGTTGCTCTTAGCCTGGGCTTGAATCGTTAAAGAAAAAGGCACTTACTAAAACTATTATCTGAGTCATTTAAGATCTATGGCCCTAACTACCAGAACTTTCTCTATTTTTCACTTCAAATCTGAACAAATGAGAGCTGTTCCAGTCCCAGCAAACCCTGAAAAGTGTCTGGAAGGTAAAAATAAAACTCAGAGGGGAAAAAATGTGTGATCACTCAATCTTGGGTGTATGAAAAGCATCATTTGAGGCAAAAGACTTTAAATATCCTCTTCCCTTGCCAGCAAAACAGAGCTAGCCTGAGACTTTTTACACTGTTCGCTTTACGATGAAGTTTCAAATCTTGATAGAAACTGGGTGAGAGGAGCATTTCATTATGGTTTGCTTCAATACAAAAGCTTCATAGAAGGAAATATAGTTTTAACAGAGTAGACAAAAAGTGCCTGAAATGAGATTGAGGGAATATTTATGAATAAAAACTCTTGGGGCTACCAATTCATCACATTGCTTTTTTGCTCCAAAGCCTCAGAAGAGTGCTGCAATTTACTAGCTGGGGAGTAATTTATTTACTGTTGACAGCTAGACCCTGAACAAAGAACTGGTACAAATAACAATTCTAACACTAAATAACAATTACAGGGATATTATGTCTTCTTTCATGATATTTGAGGGTGACTAGTCAGGAAGTGACTTGTATTCATGTTTTGCATTGGAGGGACCTGCCAGGGACACTGATTCTAATGAGCTTCCCTAAAGGTTCTTACATAGCCTTGGCTTTCAGGCAAGAAATAACTAGCAATAGACTCCTTGGGTACAAACCTGTGGTAGCTGGCAGGAGGCAAATGACTCTGTGGGAAGACAGAGGAAAATGTCAAGAAGGCTGACACAATTAAAACACAATGCAGAGTTCCCCTATATACAATCTGAGAAAATACAATTAATGGTGTAAAAAAATAACAGAATCCCTTCCTTTTTTCACCTTGCCTCTGAGGAGAGCTTTAATTGATATGCCGGCTATGCAGTACTGTGAGCAAGCCCTCATTTAAAACACACTTTCTATATAACAAGGTCAAACCTTCCTGCATCGATAACCCTGAAGCAAGCTTGGCTAGGATCCCTAAATCATGGCATCTGTTGTGAAGAGTGACATGAGGTAAGAAACATTTCAGGGGGAAAAATATAGGCAGTGACAGCAACAGAGTGTATTACCTACTGCACATATTTATTCCAGTTGTGGATTTCTGCATATGCATTTGTTTCTTTCTCTTATTTTTCCCCTTCAAACTGCACTCCTGGAGAGTACATCTCTTTTATATAAAAAGTCCACTGTTTGCAAAAGAAAGTGATCATCCTTTATTCATTTTATAGGAAAATAATGATTATACACTGTACAGCATTGCTAAAACATTTTATGGCATGTAATTACTGCCTTTCAGTGTTCTGGTGACATCTTTCTTAAGGGTCAGATTCTGCCACCCTTCCTCATGCTGAATAGTATCTTACTCCAGGATGAACTCACCAATATTAAAAGGAGTGGAGGACTTCTTGACAGATAATGTATTAACTGAACATGAATGGAGGCAGCAGAATGTAGCCTTAAATATTTGTAGAATAAGGATTTTGTCAGAAGCAAAACCATAAAATATGCAGTAAACTCTTTGCCCATTTACTAAATTACTGGCTCACTCTTCATCAATCTTACTGTGCTTTTAAGCTCACAGGTTCTGAGTCAAACCCCAATGACATCAGACAGGCTTTGGATCAGGTCCATGAAAAGAAGATATTAAGGGCCAAATCTTGCACTTGTTAAAAGTGGAGGGACTTGTGCCTATGCAGAAGGCAAGTACACACCTAAATGGGTAGCAGCACTACTCTGTATCCTACTTACTACCAGCTAACTCAGGTGTAAGTTTCCTGTTACTCCTGAATCTGAACATAAAAGTTCAATTATGCGCATTGCTATAACAGTTTCTTCCAAGTATGTTAAGAAAATAAAATCAAAATTATGGCCTGGACTTGAGAGGTTCTGGGGACTCACAACTCTCACTGAAATCCAAACTGCAAAGTAGGAGTTGTGGATACTCAGTCTCCTTCTAAATTAGACTTTTGATGAGATAGCTCCCCATTTCCGTCACTGCTACTTCTATAACAGAATGAGTAGCATTGGGTAACTGCCCTCCAAAAGAACATATCCTGAAAAATAGTCTGGTATCAGTGCAATTTGATACTGGGAACTTATTTCAACCTTATGTCCAGAGCTATTTACTGTTTTTGCTGAGGGGGAAAGACCAGGCTGGAACTCATTCTCATTGGTGCTACTCCACACATAACACCATCTAAAGCGAGTGTCTCCACCACTATAGGCTGGGTGTCTCCAGTGTGACAGAAATAACAGAAATATTATTGAATAACCTGAAGGTTACACTGTGTCTCCGCTGAATGAACTGCAGAAAGGTTTGTATCCAACAGTATAAAGGTGGTCTGTATCTATTTAAATATCAACATCGTCCTTCTCTATAAAGCCCCTTTGAAAAAGGCCAGCAGGCAGACGTGCCAAGGGTATGCGTGTGCTTGTCTGTCAACTAGTCAATTAAAAGTTCATTCTAAGACCTACAGTTATCTATTTTCTTTGACATGCACTTAGAAATACCTTTTTGTAATTTGCAACTATTTGATTTGTATCTTCATCAGTCTCCAAGGAGCCACCCACCTTACTGCCATTGTGCAATTTCTTATTCTGGAATGTAAAATCACCACTGATGTGTGATCTTTCCTCCTTAGCTCTGTGCATCCCAAAGAAGGCATTTTTATCAGCCAACCAATGACTCTCCTACTTTATTTTGGTCATTTAAAAAAAAGAAAATGACCAAAGTGTATAACAGAACTACCATATCACATCTCGAGGTTTGTTCAAAAGTTAAGGAAGTTAGCCAAAGGATTGGGAACCACATCTTTTCTCATTCATGTAAACATACCAAAGTTAGCGAGCCTGATTCTGCCCCCAAGTCAATGGCAAAACCGTCTGGGACTGATTCACATTGGGTTAAGACCATTTATGCCACTCTGGTGATATAAAGGAAGGGGCGGGGGGGAATCCCTGGGCAAGAACCTCTGCATCAGCCCTACTCTCAGCCCCTTACGCAGAAGGAATATTTTGGATGATATATGGAAAAGGGAATGGGAGAGGGACAGGGACGGGTGTAGCTGAAGGGCTCTACACTCTGGCCATCCTCTGCTTCCCTCACAGTACTCTGATTGATGCCAGGGGCTGTGTCAACCCCCAAATAGCCCCAGAATATGGGGAGCGCAAGGGTGGCTTAAAGTTATCTTGGCTTCACACCCTACATTTCTGCACTCAGAACAGGGTTGAGATAACGTACAGCTGGGGCCCTCCACACCTGCAAGAGGAGCAAAATAAAACTCTATTTCTTTTTTAAATGTTCACAGTTTCCTCCTTTCTCGTACCATACCATATATCATCCTTTAAGATCTTTTGGGGGGGCAGTAGATTATTCAATCTGCAATCACAGTGGCTGTCGCTGCAGATTTGCCAGGCAGCTTATTAAAAACAGCTTTGCATTTTATTCCTTCATTTGGATTTCTCAAACTGAGTAACAATACATCGCAAGTTATGTATAGAAGATAGGGTCCAGTTATTCCACGCATGCAAAAGGCCTGTACAAAAAATTGTTCTTATATAGCCACACTGAGTCAGCAGCAGAAATAGGAAAGCATCAGCACTCACAATTAACCTCAGACACTGAGGTAAATTTCAGTGAGTGGGTGGATGTCAAGGGCTCAACTGAGCCTGGCACCCCATAGAGTTGGCTTGCTACACATTTACAGAAAGCAGATTAATGCTGAACTCAAAAATAGCCACCTGGGCATTGAAGTCTATAATAAAGTTTAAACTCTACTCCTTCACAAAGATACCAGGCAAATATTGTCAGGGTTAGGCCCCTTTGCCAGGCCTGGTTACTTGGGTTAGAGCAGGGAGAGCCTTCCTTCCCTGTTATGGCTTCACCCAGAACTGGCTGCCAGTAGAAGCAGCTAGCCTTTTTTATCTGTTCTGCTGGGCTCTGATTAGCTTCAACCTGCTCCCAGCCCTTATAGGCACTGGAAGAACAACTCTCACTGGGTGAGCCTGCAGCTGATCACAGCAGGCCTCTTTAGGCAATGCCTGGAGAGCTGAACTCATCACACTTCCTTTGCAGCAGGGTACCTCCTTAGGGCAGGGAGCACCAACGTTCTGGGGCCTCCAGCAGGGAGCAGCAAATGTCTCGTACACCCTGTCATGGTGGAGTTCAGTGTAGTGCAATTATTTAAAAAAAGGGGGGAGGGCTACTGGAAAAACCTCCAAAAGGAGTCTTTCTGGATGTCTGCATGGGACAACTGAGGACAAGGGTCAAGAATTTCAAAAGTGACTGGTGATTTGGGGTGCCTGATTTTCAGAAAGTATTGAGCACCCAGCCTCTTAAAATTAGGTCACTTTAAGGTGTCCGAGCAATATGCCTGCTGGTCAATTTTATTCTTGGCCAAAAATCTATTGGCATCCTAACTGGTCATATGGCAAGGTAGGTAGCTGGGCAAAATGTCTATGAATAGTATGAATAGTTCACTTTGACCGTGTCCAGTGTCTGAATTTTCTAGCAAACGAGTTTAGAGTCAGGAGGACTTGAGAAAAGAGCAAATTTTAGGCAAACATTGTATATTGTTCATAGAAAGTGAAATTGCTAAGTGTGAGTATTGGCACTGGAAATCTAATGCTAAGAGGTTTGCCTTTTTCCATTATTAGCTTCATACTCTACTCTCATCCACAGCTGTTGTGTACCACACAATGGATGGGTGATCAGTTCCATATTGTGCATACATGGTATGGAGGACACTGAAATGGATTACTATAATTAATTGCCTGATTCTGAAATTGCATATCATTGATTACTATATTTTGCTACTCAAACATAAGCTGTTGTATATCTTTTTACACTTTGGAACTCCTCTTAATTTAAATCAGAATTTTATCAAGTAAAGTGAATGGAGTACATACTTCACTACAACACATGCAATATATATATAAGTTACAACTGCAAACAATGTATAGTGCTCCTTAATCAAGCAAAAAAACAGCCTAATCAGAAAACAATATAAATCACAGCAAAGCAGCAACTCAATTTGGTCATTAACTAAAATAAACAGAAACCTTTTAACCTTCCTCTTAAAGGGCCCAATTTTAAAGCTATTACTGAAGCAATAATCCCATTGATTTCATCAGAAGTTTTGTCTGAGTAATAACTGTTGTATCAGTATTTTTTAAAAACATTTAACTGTAACCATAACAGAAAATACATCTTAGTATCAGTCAGTGAAGTTTGATAGCAACAAGGATGATTTTTCCATTAAGAGACAGCTTCAGGTTCACATGAGAAATAAGATATTGAACATGAATAACTTCAAACTTTGGAAATGTTCAGACCCACATCCACATCCAAATTTATTGTCTCCATGCAGAGTTTCCACATTTATTTATTAATTATTATTAAATGTTATTATTAATGTGACACCAACAGCTCCCATGACTTTATGTTCATTAGATCCCTGCTAAAGAACAGGTGTTTGACCTGATGTATTTAATATGATTCTTGACTAGATTAATAGACCCAAATTTTACTGAATTCCAGTTATAAAGATCAGCCAAAATTTCAATCTATCTTTGCAGCATTAGGAGACTAATTGGCCATTTGCACATTAAGGAAGAAATTAAGGTGAGGAAGATGTGTTCGAATTAACTAAAGCATAGAGAATGAGCATACAGACATGAGAAGACCTTTCAAAATTACTATATTACTTCTCCCACCCTTGATAATGGGCACTATAGATGGATTCAGAATTTAGAGGTCATTCATTATTTTAAACTACAACTGACACAAACCAAGTTCCACATCAAAACACCCCTATATATCTCATAATTTTGGATTTGGAGCTGGACTCTGAAGCTCTGGCCAACCTGTGAAAGGGGTCAAGCTAAAATTCTTAACGTGAATAGTCTCAAACTTTGGAAAGGTTCAGATCCAGATCCAAATCCGAACATACTACCTACATGCCCCTTTCCACAATTTAGGACAATGTAATTTACTAATAAATAATAATTAATAATATTGTTGCTGGTGCAATAGTATCTTCAGACCCCATTCAGAATCAGAGAAACTTTGTGCTAGGTCCTGTATAACAGCATGCAGAGACACAGCCCCCTTCCTGCAGGATTTATAGTCTTAGAACCATAGAACCCTCAGGGTTAGAGGAGACCATAAGGGTCATCTAGTCCAACCCCCTTGCCAGGATGCAGGATTTGTTGTATCTAAACCATCCAAGACAGATGGCTGTCTAGCCTCCTCTTGAAAACCTCCAGTGAAGGAGCTGCCACAACATCCTTAGGCAGTTTGTTCCATTGTCCTACTCTTCTTACAGTCAGGAAGGTTTTGCTGCTATTTAATCTAAATCTGCTATGCTGTAGTTTGAAACCACTACCTCTTGTCCTTCCCTCCATGGCAAGAGAGAACAATTTTTCTCTATCTTTTTATAGCAGCCTTTCAAGTATTTCCCCCCTTAATCTTCTCTTTTTGAAGCTAAAGATACCCAGTTCCTTCAGCCTTTGCTTGTATAGCTTGCATTCTGTCTCTTTCATCATCTTTGTTGCTCACCTCTGCATCCTTTCCAGTTCCTCTACATCTTTTCTATACAGGGTTGACCAAAACTGCACAAAGTACTCCAGCTGAGGCCTAACCAGCACCAAGTAGAAAGGTACCGCCACCTGCCATGACTTGCATGCTATGCCTCTGTTAATACAACCCAAATTGCAACAACAAAACACATGGTGATCCCAACCTCAACACGAGTCAACAATAACTCCCAGTTCCTTCTCAGCACTGCTGCTGCAAAGCCAGTTATCCCCCAGTCTGTATTTGTGCATTTGGTTTTTCTTTCCAAACTGTAGCACCTTACATTTGCCTTTGTTGGATTTCATTTTGTTGTCTATAGCGCAGTTCTCCAACTTATCTAGATCCCTTTGAATTTTAGCTCTATCCTCCAAAGTGTTTGCAAACTCCCACCCAGCTTTGTGTCATCTGCAAATTTGATCAGTATGCTCTCTATTCCTACATCCAGGTCATTCATAAAGATGTTAAATAACACCGGAACCAGAACAGATTCCTGTGGAACCTCATTTGAAACCTCCTTCCAATCTGACATCATTCCATTAATAGTTACTCTTTGTTTGCAGTTGTTTAACCAATTATGTATCCATGTAATGGTAGGTCTACCAAGCTTGCATTTCTCCAGCTTACTTATGAGACTGTCATGTGGGACTGTGTCAAAAGCCTTGCTAAAATCCAGGTATATTATGTCGACTGCATTCTCCCATCCACCAAACCAATTACCTTGTCAAAGAAGGAAATCAAGCTGGTTTGGCATTATTTGTTCTTAGTAAATACATTCTGGCTGCTAGTGATCACCCCTCCATCCTCCAGGTATTTGCAAATTGAATGTTTTATACATTGCTCTACTAGCTTCCTAGGTATCGAGATCAGGCTGACTGTTCTATAGTTTCCCGGCTCCTCCTTTTCCCCCTTTTTAAAGATGGGCACTACATTAGCCCTTCTCCAGTCTTCCAGGACCTCTCCTGTCATCCACAAGTTTGCAAATATTATTGTCAGTGGCTCTGAGATTTCTTCAGCTAATTCCTTCAGCACGCTGGGGTGAAAAGCATTAAGCCCTGTTCACTAGAATTCATTCAAAGTCATAAAATTTCTGACATGTTCTTTATTTATCCTGAGCTGCATCCCTTCCCCCTTATAGTCTATGATAACTTCACTAATTATCCCATCACATGTTATTTTTTTGTGTGAAGACTGAAGCAAAGTAGGCATTGAGCAGCTCCGTATTCTTATCATCTTCCATTACCAGCTCATCCTCTTCACTGAGCAATGGACCCACACCACCTCTTAGAAGCTAATATAGGTGTGTAATTACAAATAAGAGACAATTTGTTTTAAAAAGACCTGACATTTAACAAAGCAGCTGATACAGTGATAAACTGCTCACAAGAATTGCCAGCAGGAGACTTCACACACAATAACTGCTTTAGAACACAGTGATTAATACTTATCACAAGGGAAAACAATGTGCCATCATTTCTTACTAAGAACATAAAAGAGCTGCTCAGGTCACCAGGAGCAGTGATATGAACATGGCCATACTTGCAGCTGCTTTGTGATCCCCAGATCATTGATGAACATGACTGGCCCAAATGTTAGGTAATAAATAATAATCAAAGGTCACAAATGTTTCAACATAGCAAATGAATAATCAGAAGCTCAGTACAGACTTCGCAATGATTAAAATACAAGTGACAACTGGAATTAGACAGAACATAAAGAGCCTAAAGCCTCAGAAATTTGCCCCAGTTCTCTAGAGTATTCGGATTGCTTTATGCCTCTCTGACAAAATAACCCTAAAGTCAGCTCCTTGGTAATTCCTCACAGAGAATCTCTGGCCAGAGTACAGTCAGTGCAGCAGCTCTTACAGCACCTGACTTAGAAGATATGCTCCAGGTCGGGTGACCCTATATCTTTCTAATTCCCAACACTGGAATAGCCCCTGAGGGCTGTGCAAAACAGAGTAGTTCAGGATGAGACCCAAGTTGGAGTAACACAATGCTGGCTTTAAGACACTTCTTGCTCCCGAACCTTCCAAAATTGTGTCAAGCACAGTTCAGCTCTCACAAAAAAACTTGAGTCTCTACATTTTATTATCAGATCTGCAAAAAGCAACAAAGAGTCCTGTGGCACCTTATAGACTAACAGACATATTGGAGCATAGTGTGTTAGTCTATAAGGTGCCACAGGACTCTTTGTTGCTTTTTACATTTTATTATTTCCTTGGACTTTTAAGTTCTATAATACTTATATAGCCCCTCTTACCATGGTATCTGAAGCACCTCATAGACTTTAACAGATTTAACCTCACAATATCTCTGTGAGGTAAGGAAGTATTATGAACCCCATTTTACAGATAGGTTACGTGACTTGCCCAAAGTCACACTAAGTCTTTAGCAGAGCAAAAATTTAAATTTTGATCTCCCAACTCTCAAGCAAGTGTCCTAACCACTGGGCCATCCTTCCTCTCTTTTTCCCTTCTGCAGGGAAGCTCCATCTCACTACGAGTCCATCTCCAGTGTCCATCTGCTGCTGTACCATCTCCAGATATCGTAAGTTAAAACAGCTCTTTCTTTCAGAATTCCCAGCCCAGAAATGAAAGCAAGACTCATTTTCAAACTTAATTAGATCATTACATGAATAAAACCCTCGGAGATTCTTTTTCTAGTTTATTGATGTGTCTGTCTGACCTCTAGTAGGTCCATATTATCTAGATTTTTCAATTGTAATTAAATGTACTGGTTGTATATTTTATTTTTTATTTACAAAGGCAGTTGAATGTACATTAAATTTTAATTTAATTAATTGAAGTTTCATTATAATGGACTTTTGAGGCCCAAATGTATTTAGACCAAGTACTCTAATCAGACATCAAAACATATACAAATCAAAGTAATTAGATCAATGGAAGAGCAGAACAATGCTGAATCAAAAAGATATTTAAATACTAAACAATGGGAAACATGCATTAAGATCTCAACTGTCTAGCAGTCACATAACTCTGGGTCTGATGGAATGCCAATTCAAGTCAATACGAGTCCTGGATCCGGCCCTGTTTGCATAAGCACCACATGGGCTACACCTACACTAGAAACTAGGAGTGTGATTGTCCCACTCCGATACACATACTAGTACTAGGTCTTACTGAGCTACTGACCAGTTTCAAGCAGGTTTGTACTTGGCACAGCTCAGCGTTGCCTCCACTGCCCCACCTGTGCTTCTGTGGTTACCCTGCTGTTTATACTCACACTATCTTGAGGAGACAAAGTGTAGCTACTTCCTCCTCCTCCACAATACCTGGGGTTCAGCAGGAGAGCACATGAGAGACAGTCTCCCTACTCCGAGTTGTGTCTTGCCACTGTGGAGTGGAGCAATTGTCCTGTTCAGCCACCACAACTCTTGGCTGGAGCATGCTCAGTGCAGATGAAATCGTCAGAGAATGTAGCTGCTGTATACTAACAAATCTCCCCTGAGCATGTGCAAACTGAAACTTTTCAAAAGTTTATAACTTTATCATATTTGGGTCACTTTTCACAGCTATGGCAAAGTCCAAGAAGAACCCTCTGCCAAATTTCAAGTCTGTGCTCTAAAGCAGGGAGGCATTAAAGTTTATTAATGAAACTGTTATATTTTTTAACATTTTCTTCCAATCTCATTCTCAGAAAAGGCTCAAATAGTACAAATTAGGTAAAGTTATAAACAATCTTTATTTGGAAGTGTTAGCAACTAACTACAGGCAGCACCCAGCTCCACCTATATTACTAAACATAACAGATACAATAAATGTAGCCATTGTCTCCTACAGATGGGAATAAGCTATTTCTTCAAAAATAATCTGATTGGATGTTGTTCCTCTCATTTATTGCAACCAGTGAAAAAGTTCTGTCAGCATCCCTTCCAAACTACTCTGTAAATATCTCTGAAAGTGCAACATGATGGCAATTTAACTTTACACAACAGACTAAGATATCATCTGTACTAGTCACTGTCCACTGCTTTGCATTCAGTTCTCTTATACACCTGTTGTCAAATTTTCTCTTTTCTTCTCTCCTTCTTTCATCCTCCATTCCTGTCTCCTTTCTTCTTGCTGCTTCCTAAAATAATCATCAGGCATTCACTTAAGACTTCAGTAGGACTATTGATATAAATGATACCTAGCAGAGTCCAGTGGTTAAGTAATCCACCAAATCACAGTAATGAACACATAGGAGGAAATCATCAGGTGGTATATATTGGCATAGCTCAACTGATGTCAAAGCTGAAGATCCAGGCCTATATGTGGTTCATTATAATAATTTCATTGATTGTTTATTGAAAGCCATTTTACAAGAATTAGAATATGAAAGTTCATGAAACGTAGGTAATACGTTGTGCACTTCTTGTTCAATCTTTGCTGGATTACACAATTTAATGATTGACTATATTATGGTTTGTGGACATCGCCCACCTTGAAGACTGGACTGGAGAGCACCATAAGCATGTAAAAGAGTGTTGTGCAAATTAGCAAGAAGATTTAGAATGACTGTGGGTGGAGTGTATCACAACAACCTCAGAAATCTCAGATTCTCAGGACTTCCAAACATTTGTGCAGCAGCAAGCCCCCTGTTGGGTGCAGAAAAATATAGATTTTTCCAGGGGTATGTCAAAAGTTGAAACAGCAGAAAAACATTTTTAACAACTAACTGCACTTATTAAACAGCAAAACATGAAAAGGTCTCTGGCACCTGAAATCAGTTAATGGTTTTATGGCAGTGATAAAAATCACTTCAGGTGTTTCTGAAGCAACAGCATTGAAAGCAATAGAGTTCTGGTGTGAAGAAGATCCATCAAAAATAAATCAAACCTAGTTTTCCCTGTGCCACAGGAAGTGCATGTAATAGAAAGTTATTAAGACCAAAGCTATGTGCAGATATTGCCTCAGAACACTCTCTAGTTGCCCATATATTCCCTGATCAATCAACTATAGGCCTTACTTTATCTTGCCAGCCCTGACAAGAGTCACCATCTAACTACAAATTATGGATAAACGTGGGTTAAAAGTTTTGATTTCTACCCTATTATATGATTTTGACATTCTGTTCAACATCAAGACAGACATGAAACTGTTGTAAAAAACCTATATATTCTGGAAAAGAATTCTGGAACCAATATAAGGATCTGGTCTAATATCCAGATGAGCAGGTAGCTGAAAATGAACAAATGGGTTTGAATCATCAGCCATGTAACGGTTCGAGTAATGACAAAATAATCAACCACTGCATGTAAGTCAGACAGAAATATGATTTGGACCCAATTCATTACTAGACTGTGTTCAAAATATCCTTAATCAGGACTGTGGCAGAGAGGGTGTAAACAGACAGGAGAGAGGACATGCTTTATGAAAATAGGTGTGCACCTACTCTTTCTGGCAGTAATGTTTCACCAGCAGCAGGGCCGGCTCCAGGCACCAGCCGAGCAAGCTGGTGCTTGG
Source organism: Trachemys scripta elegans (assembly GCF_013100865.1). Lineage (NCBI taxonomy): Eukaryota > Metazoa > Chordata > Testudines > Emydidae > Trachemys > Trachemys scripta. The sequence goes on from NC_048298.1 coordinate 58,224,000, forward strand.
GGCAGCAGCTTGTAGGAGGCGGCATTCCACCCAATCCTAGGGCGGCACGGCCACTTTTTTTTTTTTTTTTTTTGGTTGTTGTTGTTGTTCCGCTCCGGCCGCCCTGTAGGGGGCGGCGGCGCAGAGGATGGTAGTGCCCTGCAGCAAGCCCGGCAGGGCAGCCTGCGTCCTTCCCTCCCAGGCGACCGGAGTGGTGCGGAGCCCTCCCGGCAGGGGGCACGGTGGGAGGGGCCGCGTGGCAGCGCCCCGCTGAAGCCCTGGCCACCCTCCTTCTCTCTCTCCCCCCCCGCTCCCTCCCCCTCCCCCCACTAGCCGGGGCATCCCTCCCTGCCCCCCGGCTCCACCCGCGCCACAGGTTTGTTTTTTTTTTTGCTTAGGGCAGCCAGAAAGCCAGAGCTGGCCCTGACCAGCAGAGTGTAATGCGTGCCAGGATAACTAAGTAAAGTGGACCAGTTTCTGCTCTGCTAATATAGCAGTGTAAATCTGAAGTAATTCACCTGGGTAACTCAAAGCACAACATGGGCCAGTCTCACTCACCCTCACCCGAGACTAACGCTCATGTAGCCCTACATTCCACACATTATGAAATATCTGCACCTTCTCAAACACCCAGATTGGCCATTGGAACAATATCTCAACAGTCAATACAAAAACAGGATATAGTGGGACATAGAAAGTTGGCAAATGTGCCCACTCTTCCTATAACAGGAGCAGCTAACTTAGCAAGTTAGCGAAGTTATCCATTGTGGTGACCAGCAGTATATCTCCCTTGTCTTGTATGCTCTTTTTGGCTTCATAATTGTCCCAGTTTAAGTGACATTATTCTTGCACATCTGTTCAGCAGTCACTGGCTAACACTGAGGAATGCCCTATGTGCACACACACTATGCCTTTGAAGTGTGGACAAATTTTAGACACAGGCCTCAGCTTCCACTCATGAATGCACCAGTACTGCACTTAGCTTGTTCAACACCATTGACGTCAATGAATACCATTGACAATGCAAGAGATGTCTAATTTACCCATAGAAATGCACTTTACTCTCAGTTTTCACACCGGAAACTGAATTGGTCTCCATATAACTAAAGATAAAGCAATCACCCAGTAGCCACAGTATTTAAAAACTGCTTTTAAAGATGTGGTTCCAAAAAAGTATTTTATCGGGATGAATTTAGCACAAGCCTTTTGAATGTCATCTGGATGAAAAACTCCTTGTGTGCATGCAGATAAATCTGCATATGAAGAAATATTTCAGGCACTGGAAACTGCTTATGGGAAATAAATAAATACCAGTAAATTAGGAGAACAGAATTCATAGCTCATCAGCAAAAAGCTGTGATGAACACAGTACCACTTATATACTGTATGTGCACAGGACTGTTCAGATAAATCAGTAATATTCAGACTCAGTGGGAGTCTGAAAAACAGAGAGGATGCTTGTTAAAGGATTTGCACTGTCTATTTGAAATGCATAAGAAGTTCATGTCATCTACTCAGCAGATCCTTATTTAGAGGCAGACCTGCCAGCTTGGGCTCAGTATGTCAGGCTGCATCAGTGTGTTCACAAAAGTGATTTATTGTGGCAGCATGAATGTCTAATTATATGCATAGCTTACAATTTTTAACAGAGAAGAACCTAAACAAGTGAAAAGCTGAAAGGAGATTTATTCCTTGTTACCAGTGTTTGTTTACATTCCCCATTGTTTTGTCTTCAAACTGCATTATTTTTCCGGCCCTCATTCCACCTGTCTTATCAAAGCTACAATATGAACATTAAATTACTGAACTCTTACCCTTTTGGATATATTAAAAAAACAACAACAACACTGCACAACCTCTGTCCTCCAAAACTTCAAATTAATGATTTTTTCCATATGAATTAAGTGTCAGACACAGTACACATTCACCTAAAGCATCATTATTACTATTACACATGAAAACTATATTAAAAGAACATTATTAGTGTAGCAAAGTCAAGTACTAATAGTTAGAAAGTGTAAGAATTAAGGTTGCCTGTGCAACCTTAATTCAGCCCCCTTCTGTGAATGCATTATGATACAATCCTTAATCATTAATCACATACTATTTTTCCACAGGATCCTTGCCTCATCGAATGCACAGAATGGACAATGCTTAATGAACAGCTATTTAATATTTTGTTTTTCTTTCATTGTTCAATGTGTGGCCCCAGACTTTATTTACCATTCAAACCCTGTCCTGAAGACAGAATTATTAATTTTTTTCATGTCCATTCTTATGGCACTCATCACTGTGCTATCTGAGTGCTTCACAAACATTAATGAAGCACTCAGATAGGGATGGTATTATCACTATTTTACAGATGAGGGACTGAGGCATACAGAGATTAAGGTCAAAAGTTTCCACTAATTATGGGTGCCCAAATTTGAGATAACTAGGACCTGATTTTTTTTAGAGTATGTCATATGTTCAAAGCACAGCTCAGGTGACTTCAGATACAGCTGTGAGTGCTCTGAACTTCTGCAAATCAGACCTCAGGATACTAAATTGCACACACAGAAAATGAGGAATTCAGTATTTGTGACACCAGTGAAAAGTTTGGTTTAAGAGAATTCTTAGCATCACATAGGAATTCTGTAGCAGAGGCAGGGATAGAATCCAGTACTCTAGGATAGCATTCAACTGCTTAAACCAGGAAATTTCTCTTCCTGCAAGCTCCTACCTCATCTACTACACACCTTCCAACTTCTGCAACAATGAAGCTAGGGTTCTACAGATAACAGCCTCCTTTACTATACTGCCCTGATTCATCCTCAGAATATTATCTATCTTGTATACTGAATGAGGCAGGGATCCTGTAGAAAAATAATATGTGAGCATGTAATTAAATAGATTCATAGATTATAGGACTGGAAGGGACCTCGAGAGGTCATCGAGTCCAGTCCCCTGCCTGCATGGCAGGACCAAATACTGTCTAGACCATCCCTGATAGACATTTATCTAACCTACTCTTAAATATCTCCAGAGACGGAGATTCCACAACCTCCCTAGGCAATTTGTTCCAGTGTTTAACCACCCTGACAGTTAGGAACTTTTTCCTAATGTCCAACCTAGACCTCCCTTGCTGCAGTTTAAACCCATTGTTTCTGGTTCTATCCTTAGAGGCTAAGGTGAACAAGTTCTCTCCCTCCTCCTTATGACACCCTTTTAGATACCTGAAAACTGCTATCATGTCCCCTCTCAGTCTTCTCTTTTCCAAACTAAACAAACCCAGTTCTTTCAGCCTTCCTTCATAGGTCATGTTCTCAAGACCTTTAATCATTCTTGTTGCTCTTCTTTGGACCCTTTCCAATTTCTCGACATCTTTTTTAAAATGCGGTGCCCAGAACTGGACACAATACTCCAGCTGAGGCCTAACCAGAGCAGAGTAGAGCGGAAGAATGACTTCTCGTGTCTTGCTCACAACACACCTGTTAATACATCCCAGAATCATGTTTGCTTTTTTTGCAACAGCATCACACTGTTGACTCATATTTAGCTTGTGGTCCACTATAACCCCTAGATCCCTTTCTGCCGTACTCCTTCCTAGACAGTCTTTTCCCATTCTGTATGTGTGAAATTGATTTTTCCTTCCTAAGTGGAGCACTTTGCATTTGTCTTTGTTAAACTTCATCCTGTTTAACTCAGACCATTTCTCCAATTTGTCTAGATCATTTTGAATTATGACCCTGTCCTCCAAAGTAGTTGCAATCCCTCCCAGTTTGGTATCATCCGCAAACTTAATAAGCGTACTTTCTATGCCAATATCTAAGTCGTTGATGAAGATATTGAACAGAGCCGGTCCCAAAACAGACCCCTGCGGTACCCCACTCATTACGCCTTTCCAGCAGGATTGGGAACCATTAATAGCAACTCTCTGAGTACGGTTATCCAGCCAGTTATGCACCCACCTTATAGTAGCCCCATCTAAATTGGATTTGCCTAGTTTATCGATAAGAATATCATGCGAGACCGTATCAAATGCCTTACTAAAGTCTAGGTATACCACATCCACCGCTTCACCCTTATCCACAAGGCTCGTTATCCTATCAAAGAAAGCTATCAGATTGGTTTGACATGATTTGTTCTTCACAAATCCATGCTGGCTGTTCCTTATCACCTTACCACCTTCCAAGCGTTTGCAGATGATTTCCTTAATTACTTGCTCCATTATCTTCCCTGGCACAGAAGTTAAACTAACTGGTCTGTAGTTTCCTGGGTTGTTTTTATTTCCCTTTTTATAGATGGGCACTATATTTGCCCTTTTCCAGTCTTCTGGAATCTCTCCCGTCTCCCATGACTTTCCAAAGATAATAGCTAGAGGCTCAGATACCTCCTCTATTAGCTCCTTGAGTATTCTAGGATGCATTTCATCAGGCCCGGGTGACTTGCAAGCATCTAACTTTTCTACTTTATTACAATGCATATGCACAAAGGAGATGAATTAAGCTTGCACGGGCAACCTAACCCTTGAATGTGTTACTTTGGAACATTATCAACAGAGACGTCCCTTGGGTACGATGAATCAGGGCAACCACCCCCGACCCCGTGTTTTGGGGGACCCCGCGCTTCTATAAAATCACGAGGAGGCAGGCGATGAGGTGAGGTGAGAGGCAGGTGGGGTGAGGAGGCGAATGGGGAGGAGAGCGGCTAGCTGACAGGAGAGGAATGCTGAGATTAAGGAATTTAGTGCTCCATTCCTGGCTCTGAAGGGGAGTGTGCTCCAGTGGGCACAGACTCTTTTGATCATTCCTCAAGCATACCCTTTCTACCCCACCCTCTCTAACCTGTCCCACTCCTGTCTTTTCTCCACCCCGTCTTCTTCCCTCAGTCCCGTACTCTTTGCTACCCGGTCCCAGTGTACACTTCTCAGGTTTTTCATCGAAGTCTCCTTGCCCAGTCAGTCCCAGCCATACTTTCTCTTCCCCTTTTCCAGTCCCAGCAGACTCCCTATCTGATTCTGCTCCTTTTTCTCAATCCTAGTCCAGCTTGTGTTCCCTCTGCATTTGAATCTGACAGTTTCCTCCTCCAAGCTACCTGGGTTCCAGCAAAGGGCTTATTGTGAGCAAAGAAGAGACAATTTTCTTATGCCCACCCTCCTAACCATGGCCTGGAGCATCTGGGAACAGCCATTACAGCATAGGTGCTGGAACTAGAAATGCTGGGAGAGCTGCCGCACCCACTGGCTTGAAGTGGTTTCCATCATATACAGGGTTTACAGTTGGGTTCAATGGCCCTCAGCACCTCCACTGTACAAATTCTTTCAGCACCACTGAATTACAGGGAAAGTCTGGGTTTTGCCCTTGTATCTTTAGGCTGGAGGAGGCTCAGTTGTTCTATGAGGATGGTGTGTGTACAGTCTATTCACACACAAAATCTGTGAGGGCATGGAGCAGGCCCAGTCACTCTATGGGAATGGTACATGCACAGTCTGGTCAGCAGTGGAGAAGCTCGAGCATGCTCAGTGAGAATGGAATTGTCAGATATTTTGACTGTTAAAATCAAAGTCTCTACTGAGCATGTGCAAACTGCAACTTTTCAAAGATTTATAACTTGGCCAAATATGGGCAGAGTTTAATGGGGATAGCAAAAGACACATCCTTGACACAGAAGCTACTCAAATTTCAACTCCTGCTCCAAAGCATAGAGGTCCTAAAGCTATTCAAAGACAAGATCATCAGAATATTTTAACATGGGCTAAACATCTTATTTTTCCCTACCCTCATTCTTAGGAGCTCTTCCAGACACAAAAATAAGCCTGAGACCAAGCATGAAAACTTTCAGTCCCAACAGCTAAAGATTAGCAAAGTTAGAAGCAACTGAAAGCAGCATGTTATAATGGGAAGTGTCAGGCAACTTTAATAATACTAGGCAGCGATATCCGACTACAATAGAAAATAGTTAATCATCTCCTCTCTTACTTGAGGAACATACAGACTAAAGGGGAAGGGATTTATATTGCAATCCTTACTCACACAAGTAGCCCCTACTCTTGTGACAAATCCCATTCTCTAGAGTTCCCTTAATCCCATCCCTTTCATTAAGAATACTTGAGTTGTCTCACCCTATTTCCCTTCCTAGCAAGTGGGTTCAGTCAGGGAAAGTCTGGTCAGTCCTTAGTTTATTATAATCAGGCAGTACGCAGTGCTGTTTCTTTCAAGGGCTTTTGGCTGCAGAACATGCTCCTGAAGGAAGCTTTTCAAAGTCCCTCAGAAGCTGCCTTCATGGCAAGTCTCACTTATTTTGATTGGCTTATACTTCACCGTGTTATTTTTTGTTTCCCTCCTTTGTTGGGTTTTTAATGGTGTAATGCCAGATTTATCTGCTGTCCCCTCTTTCTCCAGTCTTTATACTAATGAGATACAAAGTCCACTTTTTAGTGCCATGGTTTGCCTGATGGTTAGGAAATTTAACCCGGCTAGTGTTGGATGCTGTCTGGCTGTATTTGGCTGGTATGTTTTTTTTTGTTGATTGTATAAAGTGTCGAAGTGGAGTTTTAGTATAGCATATAGATGTTTTCCAGAGTTGCCCTATGTACTGACTAAAAAAATTTTTTAGCAATATACAATGATACAAAATTTAAGACACATTATTTAAATCTCAAACTGCATATGCAAATCAATGCACATATAACAGTGCATTTTTTGAATGTGTGTCATACATTTCTTTGCTTTGGTGCTGGTGGAGTTTTGTTTTAGAATAAAAAACCCTCTCAAAATCATGGGAATCAAATGCCAAATAAACTATAATGCAATCATAGGCTTGAGATTTTACACACATAAATATTAGAAAGTCTATTATACTTCTCACAGCAGCCAAATTCTGCTACATATATATGCTAAAACATAAAACTTAACAACATATTCAATACCAAATTTTACACATGAGCAAGGGAGTCTGAGTTACAATAGCTCTGGGAACCTTAACTTTGGAATTTTCTGATTTAAGGGCATTTAAAATTTAAACTATAGCAGTGAACTCCTGCAGTGTTTGGCATTTGAGTTTTAGAACCTGTAGATCAACATATGAAAAGAAACATATTAGAAAAACTAAAAACAAGGATCCTGATATTCAGCTTGTATAAATCAGTTGAGTTGCACTGAAGCTACACAGATTTATACCAGCTGGCCTTTAAAATAAACATGCAAACCTCTGCAATCTGTCAACCTCGAGGAGCTAAATGGCTCTGGGATTTTGTAACAGAACACCAAGCCTCTTCTCTCTATGCTACAAGCTTAATAGCTGGCCAGTTTGAAAGTTTTCCTCATTCAACAGCTATTCATTAAGTATGTGAAATGAGTTGGAGGTGTCAGTCTAGGTTCTATTAACAGGTATCCAGATCACAAAAATTGACATAGCATTTTCCATTGATTGGCCCACTTTCTTGCTTTCAATTTCATAAGAGTGTCCAAAGAATGAATGGCCATGGAGGTTAAACTACCCTCTCATATCAGAGGTGCGATCTCCAGGTCATATCTGAGGCACCATTACAGGGCAATGTGGAGAAGTTTGGTTTATTACTGCTCATGCTGTACCTACTTGGGGAACAGACACATTGAGGTGGATGTTCCGGCCCCTTTCGGAAATTCTAAAGTCACTATATAAAATGTCAAATTAAAGGTTCAGTAAATGGTGTCTTTAGCCTGTGTGCACTTCAGCATCAAGCAATAGTATCTCATAGACAGTGGACCTCCACATATTTAAGAATGGTTGGCACCTTTCAAGCATTTAGTGAAACACTGGTATAACTTTAGCACTCTCGTGGCCAAGATGGAGTCTGCTCTGCAGGCAGCTCTGGCCAAGAGAAGGCGTGCGCAGGAATGCAGCAGGAGAAATCCTTTCCACCCCAGGGGCACCTATTTTAACCCCCCCAGAGTAAACACACCCACTCACAGGAAAAGTACAATGGATATAAAAAGGGAAATATTTATTTACAGAGGGATGAGAGGAGAAAAACAACAAGGGGAAATATAGGGGAGGGTAAATCAGGGTTGCATTCAAACCAAGGCCCCACAGGCCCAGTGGTAGCACAGTCTGGAAGGGCAGTATAGCAGGATGCTGGTGCAAAGGCACCTAATTAGCCCTGCTCAGCCAGCTCCAATCAAGAGAAATAGATTGGGGCTGGTGAAACAGACCTGATGCCTGGCTCCACCTGCGGGCCTGACAAGCCAGCTGTTATAAGGGCTGGGAGCCAGAAGGAAAGCCAGCCAGGGAAAGGTCAGTCTCCTAGCTGTGGGCTGACTGCAGGAAAAGAGGGATCTAGCCCTGTAAGTCTTGTAAATAGCTCAATACTGGTGGTGGGAGAACTGTGGGTGTAAATAAAGCCACGGGTGCTGGATAACTAGAAGCCTCTCTGAGCTTTATTGGGGCAGCCAGTGGGCCCCAGGAAGAGGGGTAGGCCGAGGACTTGTAATAGGCAGACACTGAGCAATGTGTCTGCACACAGAGTTCAGGAGTCCTGGGCAAAGTTTCAGTCCAGTGGTAAGCCTTGGGTGCTTCTGGTCATCTTCGACGCCAGTAAACTCTTCCCAGCAAAGCCCTCTGGTTCCCTTTTCTGCCGCTCTCTGCAAAGCCACACAGAGCCACCACCTCCCCACTTAACTAGCCAGCAACCTTCCTCCTTGTTTCCAATGCAGAGTTACAAGCCCCAGTACTCATAGCCCCATACAGCTTTGGGCAGCAGTGATACTGGGTTCAGCTCCGGCCTGTCCTTCTTGGGTAGGGTTACCATACGTCCTCTTTTTCCCGGACATGTCCGGCTTTTCGGCACTCAAACCCCGGTCCGGGGGGAATTGCCAAAAAGCGGAACATGTCCGGGAAAATGGTGGCTCTGTTTAAGAGCCGGGCTGCCTGAACGCTACCGGCTTCGGGCAGCCCCCTGCCTCCAGACCCTGCGCCNTGCCCGGGAAACAGTGAAGCTGGTAGCACTGGGGCAGCCCTTTCCCCCTGGCTGGGAGTGGGAGGGAGGAGGGGGCGGAGTTAGGGTGGGGAAGGGGCAGAGTTGGGGCGGGGCTAGGGGTGGGGAAATGGGCGTGGCCATGGCCCGTGGAGGGTCCTCTTTTTTTATTTATGAGATATGGTAACCCTATTCTTGGGCGATTCCTTCCTGGCACAGTGCTTCTACTGGCTCCTGTCCTGGGCTGTCCCTGATTGGCCCTGTTCTTTTTAGGCCTCAGGCAGGTTCTTCCTGCTTCACTTTCTCAGGGCCTTCAGACTGCCTCTCTCTTCCCCTTGAACTTTAGTGCCGCCCCCCGGAGTTTTCCTTTTTTTTTTTTTTTTTTTTTCCTCTCTCCCTCCCCCCTGGGAAAAAGATTTAAAGGGGCCATGCTCTTTAAACCCCAAAGGGGTTACATTAGTAATGCCTTTCAGTAGTAGAACCAAAGCTACCCCACTTACCTTAAACAATGAAGATAGAAAAGAACCATGAATGTAGGGCCTAAAGAAATCCAGAAGAACACAGACATTGTCAGCAGAGAAATCAAAAGCATCCAATGGATGACAGTCCATTGGGAGCCCACAGACCGCAATGTCCAGCCTTGAGTCAACCTATCTTCTTCATAAAGAATATCATACATTAATCAAAGTTATCCATTGACAGAAGTCCATTGAGCAGAGGTAATCTAGAGTAATTAGACTGTAGATAACCTGAAAGAGATCAATAACATGATTCCACGCGGTGTCTGTGCCTGGTGCTAAGTAACATTTCTTGGCCTCAGTAATAGCTCTTTTCTGAGCCCACAAATTTCCTGTAAAAAAGATCTGAGTCAGGGTAGCTTCTCAGCAATCTCCTATCTGATCTAGGGAACAGATGGTTCAATTCCCACAGCTCATCACTAAATCACAGTGGCCTCTAGGCACTAGAGACAGGCAGGATAAGGTTATCTAATAGATGTCAATGAAAAGGAAATATCTCAAAGGAAGTTTGGTAAAAAGTCTCCAAAATTCATAATTTGCTGAGGCCTTGATGAAAGAACTTGGTCCAGTACTGATATAAAATATGGATTATGGAATAGCTACAATGCTAGAACAGATAAGGTGATAGTTAGATTTCTCAGGGCTGGAAGTAATCTCAATTTCTGAACTATCCAACAAAGCTCCACAGATGAGGTTGAGCATGTGATTGGCCCTCAGGGAGTTCTCCTCATACTTTGGAGACTAGGGAGTCTATCAATTACAGATAGTCCCATTCCAGCCAACTCCAGCACATACACTGGTATCTCTAAGGACAAAAATCTGCATAAACTCAATCAATAACTAATATACCAGCTTGAACTTTTGGCAGTGTGCCACTCCCCTTAATGCTGGTAGACTGTCTCCCACCAAAACCATAAACTGGTCCATGAGCACAAAAGATAAATGTGTGCTCAAATAAATTCAACTGTGCAACTAGTCACCTTATGCACATCAAGAATGATAAAAAATAATCAGAGCTATACCCAGCCCCTTTGTCTGAAAGAGCCTGATTGATTTCTGTGTACCTGGCTGGAATCAGTTTATGCCAGAACTAAGCTTGCAGCAGGATCTGACAAGGTCTCATTGTCACCTTGGATGCGTTTCACCCAACCTGCCACATGTCACTGCTGTCACAGGGTGGCTGGCCCATGTAAATTAAATAGGTCCAGCTCCACTGTGATAGAACAGTTGCTTCCAGTTTGGCCAAATAAGAGGGTGGGGCAGGGAGAATCTGCAATGGGGAGGACGTGGTGAGTTGTAGGGAGGTCTGGTGAGTGAAGCCTGAGAGCACAGACTGATGGAGACAGTGAGAGTTGCCTGGGAAAGACACAGTCTGCAGAAAGCAAAGAGGCCAGCTTGTGGGCCTTCCTGAGCTTAAGAGCCAGTGCCAGGAGGCCAAAAAGAGCTGAGTCATGGGACTGTGTTTGTTTGGACAGTCACTCTAGGTGGAGTGACCAGTCTCATGACTCTTCTGTGTAAACAAACACAGTGGATGGCCTGGAGAATGGGGCCCTGGAGCAAGGGCAGAAAAGAACTGGGAGCCAGGAGCTGTTGGATTCATGGGTGAGTGACTTTGCATGGTGTCCTTGGAGAGGAGAATGGAACATCACGGTACCTTTCTATGTTTTACTGTGGGAATTGGGAAAATGGTTTACCAGGAGCATTCTATGAACTATTATGTGTACCTTAATAAACTAAGCCCAGAGGAGAGAGAGATTGTGACCTTTTTATGGCCGGACTGAGGGGAAACTGAGACAAGCATATCTGTTGTGCCATGGCCTGCCGCAGGAGTATGCTCCACGCAGGGCCACCCCTATGACATTGAAATTCCACAATAAAATTGTGAAGCATGTTGGCTTTATTAATTTATTCTGGCATTATCTAATTGAAATCTCAACTCCAAGGAATCAAAGTTATCTATTACACCTTGGCTACACATGCTAAATGGATTAGCTGATAGAATCTTAAGACAGGTGACTTCTGCCATTTGCAGAGAGTTGCCCTGACATGTATCTTCCAGCATACTGACTCATCTCAATTGTCCACCTAATTTATCCATCTATATCCACCTTGAAAGGAGTCATCGTCCCTTTACACCAACACTAAACAATAAAAAGTGAGAAGTCCAACTCCTCTGCCACCAAGTCAAGTCAAACAGAGCACACACAACAGATTAAAAACAAAGCAGAGGAAAGAAACTCATTTTCCTGACTTCCAGCAAAAAGCCAAACCAAGAGATGAAATTCTCACTTCCCTTCACACTGCAGACAAAACAAACCAAAAAGAGCAGAGTTAAAGATCGTTTTCATTAAGCCCAATGAGTTTGTAAACAAATATTCAGTAATGTCTTGTGTTACCTTGTATTACCTCCTATTTTCAGCTACTCACCATTTAAAAAAAAAATCCATGTACATATATTTTATGAAAAACTGAACAGAATTACTGGAGCCATCACTTAAAGATCAGGCTTTTATTTGTAACTTGTACTCACATAGAAGAGGAAAACCTTATTAGTATTTACCATCTTCCATTAAAATAAAATAAATTCCCCCATTATAGGCTGGCTCAGTTGCCCAACAAGCCATGTATCTCACTACCATGCAGGAAACGGGGACAAAAATCCTTGATAATTTGGTCTTTAAGCAGACAGATATTGGAAGCAGCATGGAAATATGTTTTTCAGGGCTGATGGGGAGGCAGGGAATGTTTTGCAGTGCTAAGGTCATTTCTAATTTCTGCCAAACTGGAAAAAAAGATGTACTCCCAAAGAAATTTACACCAAAATTTCCAAGCTTACATACATAGAGGTAGGCACCTAAATCCATATATGGTCATAGATAAAAGTGGCCTGATTTTCAAAGATGCTGAACACACAAAAACTCACCCTGGAGTCAGTGGACATGCTCAGCACCTCTTAAAATCTGTCCACTTTTATTAAGGTAGCTAAATATAGAATTGGGATCTGCTTTAGATGCCCAATTTTGTAAATGGATGATTTTTCTGGAGGACCATTGCTGTTCCTTCTCTGGCTTGGAAAATTATTCTCTGTGTAAGCAGAAGCAGGTTACAGAAATAAAATATAGCCTCTCATGAACATATAGGACTAAAGCCTCCGGGAGAAGTTCAGAAGTAATGTGTAAATTAGTCTCCCTTGCACTCAGTTAGGCTCTCTTTAGAGCTACTTAGATGTCTAATGGAGTCTAATCTGATGAAAATTGCACACTGATGACCTAGCAGTCACCTTACACCTTTTTCCACCTTCTAAAGAGAGCTATGTGGAGGACAGAAGTTCCATTTCACAAGGGCTTTTGAGATTTCAAAATCTGTCTTAGTTCTGAACTGGAAAAAATCCCCAAAATTTCAAAATTCTCTTCAAAGGAATATTCAAAAACATTTTTATCATTTCAGGTCAATCAAAACATTTCATTTTTATTTTGACTTTTTTATTGTGTATTGTTACCCCTTTATTGGCCCAAGCCACTAGGCAAAACTTCAAGGTGTAGTAGGTTGTTCCAGTTGGAAGCAGAAATTGAATCTGGTATTTTCTCTGTTTAATTACAAAGAGTGTACAAAATCCAGGGTCTCCAAATGCAGAGGGAATCAAATAGCTAGACACAGCTTCTTTTTGCTTACAGAACCTAGAGCACTCTTTTAGCCTATTCCCCTGATCCAAAAACTTCTAGGATTCTTCCAGAGTCAGCCACCATGCTTTCAGACATTTTCTTTCTCTCTCTCTCTGAGTCTGGTCTTGTCTCCTCTCAGTTTCTGTGTGACCTCTCTCCCCCACATAGACACACACATACTCAAAACAATACTCAGCTAAAATTTTGCTCATAGGTTGGGTTCATGCACACCTTTTGTCTTAGGTGGGGCTTATGCTTATAGTTACGTTAACTGAAGGATGAGTTTACACCTACCAATCTAAAAATGGGGTTTTAAGTCAACCCATAACAAGGCTTCACCCAGCTCCTAAGAAATAGAAATGAAAAGTTGTTTCAAAATGAAAAAAATCAAAATGTTTCATTACAAAAATAATGAAATGGGATGTTTGGATGATAATTGAACTTTCTTTCGAGTTTTTTTCCAAAACAAAATTCTGGAAAAATCAACCCAATTTCACAAAGTGTTTGGATTTCTATGGATCTCCAGATTCTAATGGCATAAGAACGGTCAAAAGTTCTCTAACCAGCTCTACTCTAGGCATGTAAATTATACCAGTGTTGTATCCCTTTAGACACCAGTAGGATGCATGTGTAAGTATCTCTAAGGGATTCTGAGTATAGGGGTGCAGACCTAAATTAGTATAATTGGGTCTAACTTGTACATCACCTGTGAATTTTGCTCAGTGAGTCTAACAGAGCCTAAATATATCCAGAGAGAACCAACTTAGACTCCTTGTAGACTTTCTTAAAGTCCCTTTGGGTATGTCTACACTACGAGAGTAGTTCGATTGTACTTAAATCAAATATGTGGAATCGATATTACAAAGTCGAACGTGTGTATCCACACTGAGGACAGTAATTCGACTTTGTGAGTCCACACTAACGGGGCAAGCGTCGACATTGGAAGCGGTGCACTGTGGGCAGCTATCTCACAGTTCCCGCAGTCCCCACTGCCAATTGGAATTCTGGGTCGAGCCCCCAATGCCTGCTGGGGGAAAAAATGTGTCGAGGGTGGTTTTGGGTAACTGTCGTCATTCAACCGTCACTCCCGCCCTCCCTCCCTGAAAGCGCCGGCGGGCAATCAGTTCGCGCACTTTTCTGCTGTTTGACAGCGCGGATGCCACAGCACTGCAAGCATGGAGCCCCTTGCGACCATCGCTGCAGTTATGGCCGTTGTCAACACCTCGCACCTTATCATCCACCTTTTCCAGAGGCAGATGCTGAGAAATCGGGTGAGGAGCCTACGGCAGCGCGGTGAGGATATGAAGTCTGAGAGTGGCACAGACCTCTCACAAAGCACGGGACCCCGTGCCGTCATGGTGGCAATGGGTCATGTCGATGCTGTGGAACGGCGATTCTGGGCCCGGGAAACAAGCACGGATTGGTGGGACAGCATAGTGCTGCAGGTCTGGGATGAATCACAGTGGCTGCGAAACTTTCGCATGCAGAAGGGAACTTTCCTGGAACTTTGGGAGTTGCTGTCCCCTGCCCTGAAGCGCAAGGACACCCGGATGCGAGCAGCCCTCACTGTCCAGAAGCGAGTGGCCATAGCCTTCTGGAAGCCTGCAACGCCAGACAGCTACCGGTCAGTCGTGAATCACTTTGGCGTCGGCAAATCTACCGTGGGGGTTGCTGTGATGCAAGTAGCCAACACAATCGTTGAGCTACTGCTGTCAAAGGCAGTGACCCTTGGAAACATCCAGGTCATCATAGATGGCTTCGCCGCGATTGGATTCCCAAACTGCAGTGGGGCTATAGATGGAACTCACATCCCTATCCTGGGACCGGACCACCAGGCCAGCCAGTACATTAACCAAAAGGGCTACTTTTCAATGGTGCTGCAAGCTCTGGTGGACCATAGGGGACGTTTTACAAACATCAACGTAGGATGGCCAGGCAAGGTTCATGACGCTCATGTTTTCAGGAACTCTGGTCTGTTTAGATGGCTGCAGGAAGGTATTTACTTCCCGGACCAGAAAATAACTGTTGGGGATGTGGAGATGCCTATAGTGATCCTCGGGGACCCAGCCTACCCGCTAATGCCCTGGCTCATGAAGCTCTATACATGAGCCCTGGACACTGAAAATGAACTCTTCAACTACCGTCTGAGCAAGTGCAGAATGGTGGTGGAGTGTGCTTTTGGACATCTCAAGGGGAGATGGAGAAGCTTACTGACTCGCTCTGATCTGAGCGAAACCAATATCCCCATTGTGCTCCACAATCTCTGTGAGAGCAAGGGGGGGACCTTTATGGCGGGGTGGGAGGTTGAGGCCAATAGCCTGGCCGCTGATTACATCCAGACAGACAGCCATGCGATTAGACGAGCCCAGCGGGATGCGCTGTGCATCCGGGAGGCTTTGAAAGCTAGGTTCCTCAGTGAGCAGGGTAACCTGTGACTATTACGTTTGTTTAAAGAGAAGCTGAACCTGCCCCCGTTTCTTTACCCAGTTAATGTTGACTATCCTCTCCAGTTACATACCCCGTTCCCCACCCTTCCAACACATGTTTAAAAATAAAATAAATGGAACTTTGTTAATGAACACCGTTTTCTTTATTACAGGTTTCGCGGTAAAGTGTTGAAACTGGGACGCAGACTGTGGTGGGGAGCAGGCGTAGTGATGGAAAGAACGCTTCTAAACTCGAGGAATGACAGGCTCCTGCTCCTAGAGTGGTCCTCAGTGGTGGACTGCTTGTTTCAACGAAGCCTGACACCCCTCCTTTTCGGGACTCTGTGCGTGGGAGCTATTTGACTGTGGCGGGGGAGGATGGTTACAGATCCCCTGCTGCGTGGCTCTGTGATCCAGGATAAGGACTGCCCAATAAGATCTCTATCCGCCCTCCCCTGCCACAAAGTCACATGTCCCCCCCCCCCCCAGAGAACATGAAAACCACCTCCCAGACTGACCAGGGTGCCTAGTGACTGCAATGTGTGTGTGACCTTCTGCTGAACCTGCCCCCATGTCTGTACCCTGGTAAAGGTGACTGTCCTCTCCAATTACCAACCCCCTTCAAACACACTCTCCCCTAAAAGAACATGATGGAAACCGTAATTAACAGAAAGGTATCTTTTATTAGCAACTACACAGTTAGGGGATGAAACTGGGAAGGGGGGCTTGGGTGAGGCGGGAAGGAAAGGACTTATCAAATTTTTGGGAATGAGAGCCTTCTGGTACTTGAGCAGTCTGCAGGGGTGGAGTGACAGTTTTCACGGCCCCTGCCGCCCCTCCTTTTTGGGACTTTGGGTGAGAGGGGGTATGGGACTTTGTGGTGAGGGAGGGCGGTTAGAGATAGACTGCAGTGGGGCTCTGTCCTACTGCCTCCGGTCCTGCAGAACATCTGCAAGGCGCCGGAGCGTGTCCGTTTGCTCCCTCATTAGTCCAAGCAGCGTTTGAGTCGCCTGCTGGTCTTCCTGCCACCAACTCTCCTCCCGTTTGCTGTGTGCTCACTGGTATAGCGACATGTTCTCCCTCCACTGGGTCTGCTGGGCCGCATCAGCTCGGGAGCAGCCCATAAGTTCTGAGAACATGTCGTCCCATGTCCTTTTCTTTCTCCGTCTAATCTGCGCCAGCCTCTGCGAGGGGGATGCCAGGGTAGGTCGGGAGACATTCGCAGCTGTGGGATGGGAAAAAGGGAGTGAATTCCTCACAAAGAATGTTTTGTGAACAATGAACATAGTCTTTCTCTGTGAACAAGACCCTGCACAGCACCTATCACATGCGCACTCAGGACAAGGTCGAATTTTCAGCCTTCGCATTCAGTGCCTGGGGTCTTGCAGTGGAGATCAGACAAGCGGGGCAGGACAGCGGAATTCGGGTAGCAGACTGACATGGTAAGCCGTAGACTTTTGGCTGCTTAAAACTTAAATTATAGCAATGCCCTCCTTTCACGTTCAAAGCAATGCTCCTATCGTTGGGCAGTTCCTGCTGCCGGCAATCTGGCAAGCATGAACTCTGCCCCTGTCCCACCCCCTCGCGGCTGTCCCCAGGAAAGATCCCTGTATGCTGCCCTTCTCCCATCTCCACAGCGTGGCTGTAAACCGCTGGTGACAGTTCTGTAAAGGAACAGGCAAGCAGTCCCAATAGTAACATTCCCCTAATTCTAAGCAGGTCACCATGAGCGACATCACTCTGCTGAGAATTTCTGAGACTGAGAAAGAACGCATGCTGCGTGAAAGCCAGCAAAAACCAGGGCCGTATGCCGCCATGCTCTGCAAGGCAACGGAGTACTTGATGATAGCCTGGCGAGGAAAAGTTTCCTACCACGGAGGACACAATAAGGCCGCTCTCAGGAACCTCATGCAAAGGCTTTCCAATTACCTCCAGGAGAGCTTCGTGGAGATGTCCCATGAGGATTTCAGCTCTATCCCCAGACATATAGACCTTCTTTTCCAGTAGTTGCACTGCCAAGGACTAAAAAGTAGAGCGCCTAGGGCAAACTAATCATGAAAAACCCATTGTTAATATTCCCGTTCTGTTCAAAATAAATGTTTACATGTTTAAAACACTTACCGACTGAACCTTCCCCTGATTCAGGGTCTGGGTTAACGCCTGGGGATGGTTGGTAGGGGATCTCTGTGAGGGAGATGAAGAGATCCTGGCTGTCTGGGAAATCAGCGTTGTAAGCGCTGTCGACTGCCTCGTCCTCCTCCTCACCTTCCTCATCTTCCCCATCCGCTAACATCTCCGAGAAAGTGGCCGTCGACAATATCCCATCCTCAGAGTCCACGCTCAGTGGTGGGGTAATGGTGGCGGCCGCACCTAGAATGGAATGCAGTGCCTCGTAGAAACGGCATGTCTGGGGCTGGGATCTGGAGCGTCCGTTTGACTCTTTGGTCTTCTGGTACGCTTGTCTCAGCTCCTTGATTTTCACATGGCACTGCGTTGCATCCCGGCTGTACCCTCTCTCTGTCATGGCTTTTGAGATCTTCTCGTAGATCTTTGCATTCCGTCTTTTCGATCGCAGCTCCGAAAGCACGGACTCATCACCCCACACAGCGATCAGATCCAAGACTTCCCAATCAGTCCATGCTGGGGCCCTCTTTCTATTCTGCGATTGCATGGTCATCTCTGCTGGAGAACTCTGCATCATTGCCAGTGCTGCTGAGCTTGCCATGATGTCTAAACAGGAAATGAGATTCAAACTGCCCAGACAGGAAAAGGAATTCAAATTTTCCTGGGGCTTTTCCTGTGTGGCTGGTCAGAGCATGCGAGCTCGGACTGCTGTCCAGAGTGTCAACGGAGTGGTGCACTGTGGGATAGCTCCCAGAGCTATTAGCATCGATTTCCATCCACACCTACCCTAATTTGACATGGCCATGTCGAATTTAGCACTACTCCCCTCGTTGGGGAGGAGTACAGAAATTGAATTTAAGAGACCTCTATGTCGAACTAAATAGCTTCATTGTGTGGACGGGTGCAGGGTTAATTCGATTTAAAACGCTGCTAAATTTGACATAACCTCCTAGTGTAGACCAGGCCTTAGACTCACCTCTGAATTAGATTGTCATAGTCCATAGTATATGTCCCTTAATTTAATTCCTGCGTGGATCTGGCTATCCTGATGTAAGATTCATGGGTAGCAGTCACACTAGCAGTTTTGTTGAACTGAAAAGCTTTGTATTGTCAGGGCTGGTTTAAAAAAAAATTTCCTTTTCCTCCAAAGAAACACTCTTCAAAGAAAGAGTATCCCACCAAAAATAAATACTTGAACCTTCAGGTTGTATGTATTATCCTTACCAATCAAAACAAAATCCTCGCATATTATTCCCATTACCCTGATGTTCTTTGCCCTCCCATTACCTCTTAGTATCATTCATCAGATTATTTTGTTTTAGTTTAGAGGTAGAGACAATGAGTGGGATTTTCAAGTGTGCTAAAGCAACAGGACCTGTGCTCCCAAGTGACTTCTGTGTTTTTTGAAAATCCGATCAAGAGTCCTCTATTTATGTGCCAATAATTATCCATATTCATACTACTATATAAATAATGACACTGGGCTATATAATGAGTGAGGTGTACACCTCATAAATTCATTGATTTTGTTCATATAATCCCTACCACTGTTTCATGAAAGAGCTGGAGTGATGGGGATAAATGCCAGCCATAGAGGAAGGAGTACATAGATTAGGTTATGGGGTTGCTAAAGCGCCCGTCACATTACTTCTGGGTTGGTTGGTCTATCTTGACCTTAAATGTTTGAGGGACTATGAGTAAAGGTAAGTTTTAGAGAAGAATTTGACAGGAACGAGGGGCTGTATTTTCGCACACTTGTTCAGGGATGACATCCCAGCTAGTGAAGGGGCACCAAAGAAGAAAGTACAGAGCCACTTGTGTGCAAAAGAGATAAAGGGGCATCAGGGAAATGGAATTGGCAGAGTGCAGTCACACATTCACAGCATCAAATGGAGCTGCACTCCTCTACTCAAATCAACCCTTTACTGCAAAGTCTGCTGCGTTTTACATACAACATCTTGATGTCAATATGAGAAACCACATATCCAAATACCTGTTTTTGTATACACCCTGGCTTCCCCTCTGTGATTGTAAATATAAATATATAAAACATTTTATATTCAATCTGAATGTGAGATAGGAACCACTCAGACTGAATACAGTAAGAGATGCACAGCTTAATCCAAGATATTTATGTATAATTCTAAAAGTTAAGATCATGTCTCTCAGGCTTTTGAAGAAAATATGGTCCAGCACTGGGGTTTGGTTTGATTTTTATTTTTTAATCCTATTATAGAAGGCTTAGTAATAAAGGGCTCTGTTCACCCAGTAACAAAACAAAATTAAAATGGCAGCTATTTGGAATCAGTGTAAACTATCCACTTCCATTTGTTTCTCCACAGGAAAAATTCTCAGAACAGGATCAAAGTATTCCTGGCCTAGCTGTGTTCTCAGTAAATATAATCAGATTGACTTCAATGGGCTAGAAACCTGTGGTTTGACCATCCATAAACACTTAGGCTCCAATTGTCATGAAGGGATGAGTTTGTGGAAGAAAGCTTCTGTGTACAGAAGGGGGGTCGTCAATCCCAACTCTCAGTTCCCCACTCTCAGCCCCATTAGAGGCACTGGAACAGGTCAGGCCAGGAGTGAGGATAGAGTGATGGATCTGCTATGTGCACCATCTCCCCCTCTTCCTGACGCTGTATATGTTAAACATGGATTCCCCTTTGAGCTTTGGAATTCCATTTCAGGGGGGTTCCAGGGAAATTAACCATTTGGAGGAAATTCTGGCAGCATGGAGCCACTGGATCTTAGGGGATCCATTCATTTTGACAACTGAACTTCTTAATTGTATCCTGGGGGGAAAGCTCCATGAACTTGCCACAACCACCCAGACAGAACAATCAGGAGAAAACTGTGCATGGGGAATCTCATACACTTCCCTTCCCCCCTAGGTCCTCTACTTGTTTTTTCCATGGGAGGTGGTGATCTGACCCATCAGTAAACAGAGGATGCATGGAATATTTATTATTGGCCTGGTTTTCAGATTCTATGATGCAATAGTCCACTGCTTAATATGAGCCAGGTTTAGTGCAATTATCAGAAATCCACCACCTGAGAAAACAAGGAAGGTACAAGGCAACAGCTCCCGCTTAATGTTTTTTCCTTCTGTAGTAAATTACATTTCTTGCTTGCAAAGACAGAGCAGATAATATAATATCAAGCAAGGCAACTGAAGTAATTTCAGAGACAGTCTGGCTGTAATGAGTAACACAATAACAGAAATTTAACTTAATTCCCAGAGGAAGAACTAATTCAATCTTGGACTAGTTTTGGTAGACTCGGAACACTTCACTCTTCTTTGCCTTACACTATGAATTATTCTTACAGACATTTTGTACGGAATAAAGTAAAAACACTGCAAGAATCTGAAATAAGGCAAAAAAAAAAATCAAGTGAAACCCTTAAAAGGGAAGAAGGCCACATCATGTTATGTGTCTTGCTCCTCCCTGTTGATGTTTTTTTCCCCTACATTATTATACTTCTTTGTTGCTTATGATGCATGTGTTGCAGCACTGGTGTTGAATTAATAATGGCAAGGCAAAACTGTGGTGTGACCAAGGGATGTTCTTTTCCAGCTTGCAAGTTCAGGTCCTGATCTTTTAATTTTTGTTTTATTTAAGCATCAGGTGATTTGGGGCTTCCTGCTAGCTCACTGATACCTATATAATAAGTATAGTAGGAAGGTCAGATATTTCAACCCTGCACCATCAATAGTGATAAGATGCTACAAGAACAGAATTAAGTGTTGTCATAGGGCAGCTAAAGGAAATCTGATAGGTCAGAAGATGGTTAAAACTGGAAATATACTTTTTGATGGCAGTAGCAGCTCACCTCACTCTGTTCATGAACTGCTTTGCTAACATGACATTTCCCCTGAACTGATGTCAGAGACTGGTTCAGACATGTAAGCTCTGCCAGAGACTATTTGCTTGTAATATTTTTTGAGTGTACAACTTACAGGATCTAAAATACATTCAGTGTTTTACTTGAAGAAAGCAATCTGAGAATCGGCATCCCCAGATTCATGAAATGAATATTTTTTTACTGCTTTAAAAAAAAAACCTACAGGTTTTAAATGGATGTGTGTTTTTCACACATGCACAGAATGACCCTACTTTAATCTTTGTATCTATTGTGACAGACTGCATTTAGTCCAACAGGCTGTGCAGCTGCATTTGTTCATAAAATAAAAATTCTGAGGGGATACCAGAACAGCATCTCAGCCATTGCAAAGCAAGATAAAAGTAAACAGTACACAGGTATATGCCATAATGCTGAGTATTCATAATTCCAGTGGGGTTTTTTTGGTAAGAACTTGTACATGTGGGTTTGTAAATGTGGGTATTTGTCCCTTTTATAAGAGGGACAATCTAAGTTAGTGACCCATAAACAGACTAGGGAACAAAAAAGCTCTTCTCCCTATAAGCCACTGGATGGGAGAATAGCGAATGTTCTACATAGTTTCTCTGGTTTTGAGGAAAAGACTATCCATTTTCCTTATTTACTTGATAAATTGGATCATGGTATTTGCTGGCCAGCTGCAGCTGTCCTCCACCACCCCTCCCCAGAAAAATAATGTTGTATTATTATTATCATCAAGGTGTCACAGCATTTCACCAAAGATGTTGTGGTGTGACCAGAGACTGTAAATGCATGATTGCTTTATTATTGTATTTAAGTTACATTTTCCATTATCAAGCTACTTTATTAGAAATGGTTAATTTTGCCTATACATCTGACTTTGACTTCTCTAGAGAGTTTATCAGAGTTATTAGAGCATTCTATAATTTCTGCCAAGTACATAGTTTTTCCACAGAGAAAGAAAGAGGTTGTGGGAGTTTCATGGGAATCAACTAGGTGGTGCTTATGTTTTGCTCTATTAATGTCTGAAGTACAGTCCTGGCTCAAAGTTCTTGTGATGAAGAACCTTTATTAGCAGTGGGATGCTGCTGCACTGTCATTATTGTATGTAACGACTTCAACTTTTGCATATGAATGAATTTAGGGGTTGTGAAAATGAGACTAACAGTACTAGCTTGGGCAGGCTCTGTACAAGTTGCCCCAAACAGATTTGCTACAACTCCAACCTGACCTGCAACACTGTTTACATCAGCCCTGGGCATCCCTGGAACAAAACTACATGTGGTGTTTTCAACAAAAAATAAGAACTAGGAAAACACCATGCCTAATCATACTCGTTACCTGAAGCACAGTTCAAACTTATATCCCTGAACTATAAAAGGCTGAGGCACTAACCCATTTACCACCTCGTTTATCAGCTGCTTAATTCCCTCCAAATGTACAATTCAGAGAAGATCTCACATAGCCCCATAGTCACATGCTATTAACTCGCTGTTTGCATATTAGATCCTGTGTAAATCTAAGTAATTATATACAGAAGGGTATTTATCAACAATTAAATTGCACATCTGCTAAGCCCAGAAACTCCCTGGTCTGAAACTCTGCAGGAGTTATTCAACCTATTTCTGATATAATAGCCCTAAACCAAATTTTAGACGATACCATGGTGATGGTCACCCTTTGCCTCATTACTTCTGGGAATGCATATCACTAATTGGTCCAACTGTCTTTCTATAAGATGGAAAAAGTACACCATCTGGCAAAACAGTTTGAACAGAAAACCAATAGCTATCGAACATTGGCTTTAGAGGTATGGAAAAATAAAGGTACAAGAATTACATAGTATAGAAAACAAGTTTGAGGAGAAAAAGACAAAGGAAAAAATACCTCATGATATAGTGTCTAGAGGGGAAAAAGATAAGAATAAGGAAAGATTTACAAACACAAAGTAGACGGAGTAAGTTAAAATATGATTCAATAGAAAGTTTGATTCCAAAATGTCAAATTAAATTAAAAAAGTAGAACATAGAATCAGCCAGGATAGTTGATGGGGGCAGGGGTGTTCATACTGAATTTCACCTAAAGCAACAAAATGCCTGAGGCTAGCCCAGCATACTATGAAATACATATAGTAAAATGAAAACTCCTTCCCCAGATTACAGCTACAGTGTGCATTAAGAGGCACTGCACATACACACAACATACCAGCACTGTAAAATCTGCCAGTAATTGCCACTAAACTAATCCATTCACTGATTAGTCTGGAAAATTCAGGCTGACTGTCCACTTGCCACAAAGGCTTTTCATGTGTTTGACTTGGTGTTATGCTCTCCAGAGGATTGCAAGGCACCTCAGTACCACCTCCCCTTAGTGCAAAGAAGTCTTGTCTATGCCAGCTATGGCTCAACTCCCTGACACCACCAGTCGACAGCAGCACAAGCACTAACCTTCTGGCCTCCATAGGCCTCACCTTCTCTGCAGGGGTAGCAATAGGCACACCGTCCTCAGAATGTTCCCAGCAGCATCCAGCCCGTTACCCACTGAACACTCTCAAAATTACCAGGTCTGCTATTCCCAAAGGCACAGTACACAACCGCTTGTAAGATTCAGCTCAGGACCACCACTTTACTTAACAGCACAGAACTTAGCTATATTTATAATGAAAACAAGGATAAGTTCATTATCAAAGATTCAAGTGATAGTGAGTAAGAACACTGGAAACTAATGGTTACATGTAAATCAAAATCACAACACACTTTCTAGAGTCTAAACTTAACTAACAGGTTAATCTTCTGTCTGAAGAAGCTTCTCTCACCCAAAGTTCTTTTCAGTGTTTTCAAGCAAGCCTGGTTGAGTACCCTGCCACATCTCAGCAAGGGCACCCACTCTCAGGCTTCCAGACAGGGCCGTCTCTGGCTTTTTTGCCGCCCCAAGCAAAAAACGCTGGACCGGCCGAAGCAGCAAGGGGGAGGGAGAAAGAGGGGGGGGTTGGAAACAAACCTGCCCCTGGCCGGAGCGGCAGGGGGGAAGCAAAGGGGGGTGGAGGAGACAAACTGGCTAGCCGGAGCGACGAAGGGGGGGGGAACAAACCTGCCCCCCGCCGGAGCGGGAAAGGGGCGGGAAACAAACTGGCTGGCCGGAGCAGTGAAGGAAAGAAAAAACAAAAACAAAATACCTGTGGGGCGGTGGGAGCGTGGATGCAGGGGGACTCCCGGCCCTGCAGACCCCAGGCAGCGGAGTGTGCACCCCGGCTAGCGGGGGGGGGGAGAGATGGGGGGCCCCCAGGGCTTCCTTAAGTGGGCTGCTGCCACGTGGCCCCTCCGCGTGCGCCGCCTGCCAGGAGGGCTCTGCGCCACTCTGGTCAGCAGGCAGGGAAGGATGCGGGCTGCCCTGCCGGGCTTGCTGCAGGGCGCTCCCGTCCTCCACGCTGCCGCCCCCTACAGGGCAGCGGGAGCAGCAAACCAAAAAGAAAAAACCTGCAGAGGCGGCCAAAGCATTGAAGTGCAAAGAAAGGGGAAAAGGATTAGATGGAATGCTGCCTCTTGGAATCTGCTGCTTCAAGCACAAGCTTGCTCCGCTGGTGCTGGCCCTGCTTCCAGAACCCCAGATGTTGCCTCTTTGGGTGGAACCCCATCTCTCCCCCTTTTGATCAAGGTATTTCCAGGCTGCACAGTTCCCTGCCTTGACTGCGTTATTCCCAGCACTGTCAGGTTGCCTAAGGACACTATCTTGCTATAATATATATTTTTATTTAAGATATAATTGACAGTTATCAGGTGCCACACAGCACTTCCTATGCAAACCTACTTCATTCTTAAGGTACAAAGCATTGCAGAGAAAATATATTAAAAACCATAAAAAAGCAACACATGCTAGTAAGTTTACCGGAATTCACCCCACCCTTAACATGCATTCGGCAAGGAGCAGTCCTTCAAATCCCAACCCAAGGGGATTCCTTATGGTTACAAATTCTTTAGCGCCTCAGCTCAGAACAAGCACCCAGTCTTATGGGGCCTCAGCAAGGCCAGTCCTTCCAACCCTTCCCTAAGCATTGGGGTCCTCCATGGACCTGGGGTCCTGCCCATTTGCTGAATCAGGAGGCCCATTAGCCAGTTTAAAACCAGGCTATTTGTCCAAAATTCCTTTCTTTATCCGTTGGTACTAAGAGAATCCAATTTGAACTAGTTTACATGCACCTCTGTGCTTCAAAGTGGGGAGTGGCTTCAAAGAATGAACAACAGGAAATTACGTTTGCTTCCCTCCTCCCCACTAGAGAAGATACATACAATAACAGATACAATGGACTTTAATACAATGGACTTAAGTTAAATCTTATTGAATTAACATTAATTCAGTAAAGTTTATCATAATTCCATAAGATTTGTCCAGAATATTATAGGATATTGTCAGTCTGTCACAACACTTAGTCAAGAAGCAAAACCACAGTCCTTTTACTTCCTCAGTGAAGGGTGTTAGGTTGTCGTCTTTGCCACCCCACCCGCCCGCCAATATATTAATGCAAGCCTTTGATCTGCACCTCCAGGTACGTTTCCACCCTCTTCTATTTCCATCTTGCTGTTTTCCTCTTTTTGTCAGTTTCTTTCTGAAATCACATAGCCCTTCATTTGCATGCAGTTCAGACTGGTGATGGGAGACTTTGTGAAATATACAATACTTAACCTACATGTAAATAGCCAGCTACCTAAACATCTTTTCTGACAGGAAGCCTGTTTTTCATCTTTATAAGGTCCCTAAATGCAGACCTTATAACATTCAGTGCATATACATAACTCCTTACACAATATCTGTGTATGCATTACCCAATGGTATTGATGACTAGGGTGACTTCAGCTTTTATTTTAGACCTCACATGATGTTCTTTGGTCAACTAGAATGCACGTACCAAACTCAGGAGATTCATGTATCCCCTATGCACCCCACTCTTTGCACCTGGCCAGATGGCATTAAGAGGTGCTTGGGTCAGTATTTGGCTGTATTTTTCAGTCTCACCAGCATTATTGCTATACCATATGGAAGAAATATTAACATACAGCATGAAATACCAGGGACCAAAAGGAACAACAAAATAGAGGGTTTTCTTGAGATGTGATCCCCTTGCCCTGTGTCAGAAGTGTTGTATGGTGTACACAAAGAAGCCAACAGGAATTAAGGCATTTGGTACCCCCATTTGCCGCACCTTACAAAATAGTAGGCCATAATAAAATTTGGATTACATTGTAGGTAAGGGTGCTCAACATGTTTCCAGAAGAGCATTTAGCATCTCCCAGAATCAGGCTCCGAAAGGTCCAACTTCCTATTTTGTCACAAACTGTGCTTTAGCCTGTGCTTAAGGGCTTTGCTGAATCAGGACCTTAATGGGTAGGAGTAACAGTATCTGATACAAAACCACACAACCATCTTTTTTTAAAGGGTGCCTACAAGGGCACAAGGGAAGTTACTGATCTTTGATCAACTGTGATGTGATAAAAGCTGAAAAGCGTAATTTCATACTTCAGATATAGTTTCCTTCCAAGATAGTGCCATGGATTACATAGCACACGAGAAGCCATAGATTTTACTTCACTTTATGAGTAAGAAGGTAGGTACAGATTTATAATCTGTGAAGATTGTGTTGTATACAACTAGAGCATGTAAAATATTAGTCCTTAAAGTTTAATTTATTTTAAACAAGTATAGGTAAACAAGGGAAACTTATCAGTCAATGTAAAATAAATCATTAAAATTAGGAAATTAAGTTAAATACTGTATATTAAAAAATAAATTTGGGGGAACATTCTTGTGCAAGAATCAATAAACCTTTGCACGGGATGCACTTTGACAGGGCATCAGTCTCTCTCTCTTTTACATTGACATCGGTGGGACAACACACACTGACATCCTGTAAAACTCAGACTGAGCTATATTCCCATACAGAGTCACACAGCCAGTTGTGCCACCTACACACTGAAACTGATTACAAAGAATACAGTCTAGGATCCTAGCTGTTTTGGTCAGCAATCAGAGGTGTGGGGAGGTGTTGGGAAAGTGATTGTCTTTGGGACGCCACACACTCACCAAGCTCTTCTGAGACTCTCAGTCTAGCCCTAAACAAATACAGAAGAGGAGAGGTCCACAGAGAAATACAAAGGAAAAAAGACATACAAAACAAATAAGAGTTTCATGTCTGGCCTCATTTTTCTGCCAGAGTAGAGTGAATCATACTGGCCCAGTTTTTGAATTTGCATTTTATTTATGTATTTAAATATATTACAAAAAAACTCTTTTAGCCATCAAAATATGGAAAAGTAAAGAATTCTATGTTCTAATTGTTCTATTAAGCTGTGAAATAACATTTTAGTAGAGGACAGAGATCTTGTCAGGAGCTACATTGACACTAGATGACCTCTTAGTCCCTGCAGCAAAGTACTTGCAGATCCCACCTCAACACTGCTTGAACAAAAATAAATACTAGTGTGAAAACCCATTCTGGAAAGTGACATTGTAAAAATGGCAAATGTGGTTGGTTTTTTAAACCTGAGCTAGTGACATTAACTAAGTAAGTACACTATGGCCAAGGCTTCGGGATTTTTCAGTCACAGCATTTCAAAGGCAAGGGAAGGCTTTTGCAATAATTATGCACCAATACTGAGGACTGGACAGTCACACCACCTCCTTGAAAGTGTTGGATACGACAGCCACCTTCCATTCAGGCTAAATAAGGGAACAACTAAAAGTCTTTGTTAACAATACTAAACAATGGAAAACCACTGCTCAAGGACTAGACAGCATACAAACCTGGGCAGTGGCTGAGCCATGCAGTCCAAGGGATTATAACTGGCTAGGCAGTAGTGCTGCTGAAAAGGATCTGTGGGTTATAGTGGATCACAAATTGAATGAGTCAATGTGATGCTATTGAAAAAAAAAAAAGATTAAGATCACTCTGTGGTATATTAACAGGAGGGTCATTTGCAAGGTAAGGGAGGTAATTGTCTTGCTCTTCTCGGCATTGCTTAGGCCTCAGCTGGAGTACTGTGTCCAACTTTAAGAAACAAGTGGATAAATTGGAGAGTCCAGAACAGAGCAAGAAAAATTATAAAAGATTTAGAAAACCTGACCTATGAGGAATGGTTAAAAAACTGGGCATGTTTAGTCTTGAGAAAAGACGACCATGCATTGTAACAACTTGTGTACAAAATATGCCTTGTGCAAGTGAGATATGAAGGAATTTGGAATTGATCCTGACCAATGGGAAATCTTGCCAAATGATCGTAACAAGTGGTGCTATCATCTCCATCAAGGTATTGAAGTCCATGACAGGGCCTGGCTCCTACAGCTTGAGGAGAAAAGAGCCCATAGGAAGCCATCAGCTCCCAACCAAGATACATACATTTGCAATAACTGCCAAAGATCATGCAAATCTTGGATTGGCCTATTCAGTCACATGAGACATTGCAAATCATCTACATCATAGGCTGCAATTCCCACTATTTCTCACAGATGAAAGGATGCCAACGAATGAATAAGTCATGGTCAACAACATCTTGGTGAAATGTATGTAGCAACGTTCTATGTAAAGTTATAAATTCTTTCTGCATCATGCTGGTAGCACATGTTCAAAGTGTTGTATCGCTGATTAGGCAGGAGTGATTAAGCAGATCTATCTTAAACAAAGAATGTGTGTGTGCCTCAATTTACATACAAGTAGTAAACAAGACATGTGAAATAACAAGAGGGAGACAAGGCAAATGTGCCTTTCGGCATACACAGAGAAGAAAGAGCATGGGGCTGCTTTCACCTCCAGACTACATGTTACCTTCTTTATGGCTTGAATAAGCTTTGCTTTGAGGGGTAATCCTCAGGAGAATCCAAACTGGACTGTAAAAGTGAGGGGCAAGAACACCCCAAGGTATTCATTTCTCTCTCTCTCTCTCTCTCTCTCACCTAAGACGACAAAGGAAACAGCCATTTGACTTTGGGAGGGATCCTCACCTGAAGTTTCGTCAGCCCTGTGGTTGCAAATATGAGTAAGGATTTTATCTAGAACCAAGTCTCGTTTGTTAAAATGCTTTCCAGTGCTAAAACTTATCTTTAGTTCTCTAGTGACCATTTTTTACTTTAATGCCTTGTACTCATGTAAAATCTCTTTGTAGTTAAATAAACTTGTTTTATTCTTTATCAAAACTAATGTTGCATTCAAACTGAATTGTTTGGGTAACTCCATTTGTTGGATATTATTCCCTTGCAGGGGCAACAGACCTAAACTATCTGAACTGTCCAGGAAAAGGCTGGACAGTGCCGAATACACATTTGGGGGAGAGGGGGAAATATGGACTGGAAGTGTGTTGGGATCATTCTACAAGTGGCAACCAAGATTGGTAGAAGCCAAAGTGTGACTGGAATGTGCTAGCAGGCTGCAGCTATACACAGATACTGAGGGTGTGACCTACATGCTGCTTGGCTGTTTGTGAGGGACCCAGGTTGGAAGCTACAGCAGCAAAGCATTGTGAGGCACCCCAGGTTACAGGGCAGGTGGTGACACAGGGCAGCAAGGGAACTTTATTTTAGATATTAGGAATCACTTTCTAACATTTTTCCATTCCATAAGACAAAATCTGTTAGTGGCTATAAAAACAAAACAAAGCAATACTTTTGAGGCTGGGTGAAAAGTACTCCCTCCCTAAACTGAGCACATGGACTGACCTCCAATAATTCACTGTGGACAACTTCAGCTCAGCAGCACTGCACTGGTTCAAAGAAGCTGAAAAATATTTTGTCTTGGTTCCATATACCAAAATTTAATCTCAACCTTGTTTTGCAGACATTTCCGGTGACAAGTTGAAAAGTATGTGAACTTTCTTGTTGGAATGAACAGGTTAATCAAAACCATTGAGGCATTTCATTGCATGAAAACAGATCCTGTCAAACTAACTTGATATACTTTTTTGGGGGTGAAATTACAAGTTTTGTGGATAAAAGTAATAGGGTTGATGTAATATACTTAGCCTTCTGTAAGGCATTTGAGTTGGTACTGCATGACATTTTGATTTAAAAACTAGAAAGATGTAAAATTTACATGGCACATTAAATAGATTAAAAACTGCCTAACTGACAGGTCTCAAAATGTAATTGAAAATGGGGAATCATCATCATCAAGCAGGTGTGTTTGCAGTGGGGTCCTGCAGGGATCATTTCTTGGCCCTATACCAGTGGTGGGCAACCTGCAGCCCACGGGACACATGCAGCCCATCAGGGTAATCTGATTGCAGTCCGTGAGACATTTTGCTGATGTTGACCATCCACAGGCACAGCCCCCCACAGCTCCCATTGGCTGGGAATGGCGAACTTCAGCCACTGGGAGCTGTGGGGGGCCGTGCCTGTGGACGGTCAATGTCAGCAAAACGTCTCACGGCCTGCAATCAGATTACCCTGATGGGCCGCATGCAGCCTGCAAGCTGCAGGTTGCCCACCACTGCCCTATACTATTTAACATTTTTATCAAAGACCTGGAAGAAAATATTAAATCATCACTGATCAAGTCTTCATTGTTTACTAGCCTGCAATTTTTGTGTCATCTGAAGAGGACTAGTCACAGATCTGGATCGCTTGGTAAAGTGAGCACAAGCAAACAATTTAAATATAGCTGAATGTATACATCTAGGAACAAAGAATGTAGCCTATATTTACACTGTGAGGGACTGTATCCTGGGGAGCTGTGACCCTGAAAAAGATTTGAGGGTCATGCTGGATAGTCAGCTGAATATGAGGTTCCAGTGTGATACAGTGGCCAAACTGACTCATGCAATCCTGGGATACATAAATAGAGGAATCTCAAATAGGAGTAGAGTGTTATTTTGCCTCTATAGTTGGCACTAGTGTGACTGCTGGTGAAATAGTGTTCCTAGTTCTGGTGTCCACAATTCAAGAAAGAAGTGGAAAAACTGGTGAGGGTCCAGAGATGAGCCATAGACTGGTTAAAGATTTATAATATATGCCATATGGTGGTAGACTCAAAGGGCAAGATCTATTTAGTTTAACAAAGAGAAGGTTAAAGGATCACTTGGATTACAGTCCATAGGTACCTACATGGGGGACAAGTATTTAACAGTCTAGCAGAGAAAGGATCAAATGGCCAGAAGTTGAAGCTAGACAAATTCAGACTGGAAATAAGGCATAATTTTTTAACTGTGAAAGTAATTAGCCATTGGAACAACTTACCAGGAGTTTAGGTGGATTCTTCATAACTAACCACTTTAAAATCAAGATTGATGTTTTTCTAAAAGCTCTGCTCTAGGAATTATGTTGTGAAAGTTCTATACCCTGGGTTATATAGCAGGTGAGACTAGATGCTCACAATGGTCCCTTATGGCCTTGAAATCTATGAATCTATTGAATGTATGACTCAGACAGTTTGGGAAATTAGTTCTTCTAAAACCGATTAATTCTAGTTGAGTTTATCAAATGTCATTAAATCCATCAGGGCATATTGAATCAACCATTTTCTAACAAGCTGTGTATCATGTAACTTCCAGACTAGGTCCCAGAGAGAAATAGGGTTGCCAACCCTCCCAGTTTTGCCAGGAGTCTCCCAGAATCAGGCTGTATCTCCCAGAAGCTTCTGAAGTCACACTGGAGAGTTTAGGCCGCTAAGAGTCCAGCACTGCAGCAGGGCTAAGGCAGGCTCCCTGCCTGCCCTGACCTCCATTGGCCAGGAACCACAGCCAGTGGGAGCTGCAGGGGTAGTGCCTTTTGGCATGGGCAGCACGCAGAGCCCTCTGCCCTCCGAAGGCTACAGGAATATGCCAGCCACTTCTGGGAGTGGTGCAGGGCCAGGGGGGGCAAGGAGCCTGCCTTAGCTCCACTGCGCCACTGCCCGGGAGCCTCCTGAGGTAAGCACCGTCCAGCCAGAACCTGCACCCCTCACGCACCCCAACCCCCTACCCCAGCAATGAGTCCTCTCCTGAAGCCAGCACTCTGCACTGCCTCCCACACCTTGAACCCCTTCAGCACCCCAAACCCTCTCACACCCCAGCCACCTGCCCCAGCCCTGAGCCCATTCCCACACCCAATCTACCTCCCAGAGCCCATACCCCACACTCCTTCCTGCACCCCAACCCTCTGCCCCAACCCTGAGCCCCTTCCTGCACCCAAACTCCCTCCCAGAGCCTGCACCCCCTTCTCCACCCCAACTCCCTACCCCAGGCTCAGCCATGAGCCCCCTCCCACACTCTGAACCCCTCAGCCCCAACCCAGAGCCCGCACCTCCTTATGCATGCCAACTCCCTGACCCAGCCCAGTGAAAGTGCGTGAGAGCAAGCGACGGGGGGGGGGGAGGAGGAGAGTGGAGTGAGCAGGGCAGGGCCTTGGAGAAGGAGGGGGCAGGGGTGGGGCCTCAGTGAAGAGGCGGGGCTGGGGCAGGGTTTGGGTTCATGTGATTAGACAATTGGCAACCCTAGAAAGGAACAATTGAGAGTTATCTTGAATAGTCCTCCATTCAAATAGGAGCACCTTATTACAATAGGATGGGTGCAGGCTACGGGAAAACCAGGTCTACCCAAGTTGTCTTCAGGTGGGGTTGGAACAATGCAAAATTCCCAACAAAGAGGTAAGAATAAAGACAAAAGGAGTTGCTGGGACTTGCTCACTGAAGAGTGGTAACTTTTTGACTGCTGGACCTCAACAAGCTGGGTGGAGCTTGCCTCAGGAGCCACAGGAGGCCCCATGATTAGGAAGAGAAGACTGAACCAAGGGACTGACCAAAAAATCAAAGGATGCTCAACAATGCTGAGGACTGCGAGGTAGGGAATTGTGTTCAGGTGTTCATTATTTTGCTTGGATACATGTATCTCTTGTGATTTCTCTGAGTAAAGTGTGACTGGTTTAGTAATTGCTCTGCAAAAATCTATGCATGACTTGCTTCAGCTATCACGTGTCCCTGAAGGATTAAACTATAAATTGGGGGTAGAGCAACTTGGGTACCTTGTGGCATATGGGGGACCGAGGCCACTTGGACCACAGGGTCTCATTCCCTAGAAGTGGTACCAGACTAAGAGTCTCCCCTGACCCAGGGGAGCTTAGAAGTGTGCAAATCCAGTGCATGATCCAAACACAGCTGCCTGGTGAGCATTCACAAGCAGCAGCTCAGCTAGGCCTGTGACACATGCATAGCCCCAAAAACAACAAATAAAGAGCTCAAGCTACAATTTTCAAATGACTATTGAATTTGGTTGCTTAACTTGAAACATCTTTATGGAGTCTGGCTTTCAGAAAGTGCTAAGTACCCTCTGAAAACCAGGTCCCTTTAGGTTGTCTCAGCTTGGGCACCCAAAAAACATAGGCACCCAAACTCACAAGGCACTTTTGGAAATCTTTACACATAAGTTACGAAAACCATGTACAAATTTTGTTATGAATTACCTGAATTGACTTCCAAAATGTTAGAAGCTGTTTCTTTGTTTCCTCTTCCTAGAGCAAAATACAAGATGAGAACGCTAAAAAGAAAGAGAGAGAGAAAAACATAGAAAGAGAAAGCGCTTCTTAGCAAGGTCAACAATCTGCCGCAGGCATCTTCATCTGAAAAAAAGAGAACTTCCCTTGTGGAATTCTATTAACTTCTTTACCAAGCTGCCAAAGATGCAATCCTCTTGGTATCTGTTATTTTCCTCCCCGTTTATGGGCTGTACAGAATATTTGCTTCCATGCCAATTAAATAGAGCAGCTCTATCAGTTCAGTCAATATAAGGGATTTGACTACAGTATGTATGAAATTTCAGTGACTTGGTCATAAATAAACTTCTTTGATGTCAGAAAAAAAGAACGTGCTTTTAATGTTTTATATATAATATCTATAAAATGCAAAGTCCTAGGCTAAGGCACTGCTAAAATGCTATTTAGAAATTCATCCACACTGCAAATATAGGGCTGGTCTTGAATTCCTTGAGCACCTAGTTCTCCCATTTACTTTACTTGGACCCTAAAATGAGCAAGGAATGCAAGATATGACTCATCAGGTAGAACATTTCTTGTTGCTAGTTAAATCATTATATGCATATACCTAAGTATATTTAGAAAATGTGTTGTGAATGAACACCCTGCCTTTTGGATTTTCAGACTTGCATATGAATTTTCATTATGTTCATCTTTTTCTCTCAGGGAGAGGGGGAAAGGTACTGCCGATGCTTAATATTAACATGTAAATGTTCTCCATTAGACTTCAAAGCAAATGAGGTGGAAGAGGAGTGCATTCTCATTTTTGCTGCTATTGACTCCAATTCAACAAAGCACTTAAGCAGATGTTTAACTTTAAGCATCTGCTTAAATGCTATGCCAAACAGTGACGGGGTTACTCTTAAGAGTTAGCACATGTTTAAAGTCATGTTCTCACTCAGATCCACTGCTTGGCTAGGCAGTTTTTTCCAAGGTGGAAGTAACAGGGCACCACATCATCTTACATTGTGAAGACTGTTGATATGCAACAGTATACAAAATTTATTTTTAAAAAATTGAAAGCCTTGAATTAGAAGTTTCAAAATATTTTGAAATGCAGCAATTACTTTTCAACATGAATGTCCATTGTGACAACAACAAATGCCCACACAATAAACACCCACATTGCAGCCTTTTCATCAGTCAGATCACTTCAATAGCCGAACATTTATCGAACAAACTACACATAAAAAAATACTTAATTGAAAACCCTCTCTCAAAAATTCCTACATCCTCCTTCTTTCATCTCATTTCCTTTGATAATGTAGTCTGAGCAGATTTCAAAAGGGAAGGTGCTTCTATAGTCTGGCTGCCAAAAACAGGGCTGCAAATATAAAGCACCCCAGCAGTCACTTGTAGGGAGTGATGGTGGTGTTCTTTGAGTATTATTCATTTATTTATTATTTGTATTACCGAAGCCCTAGGGGCCTGTAGAGGAGCGGACTCACCCTTGGGCACCTCCTGCTGGTGACTTTTGGGAATTAGCTTGTTTCAGCTCCAGAGCACCCTCTGCAGGCTGGTGATCTGCTTGTCCTCTGGCCCCCATGTCCCTCCCTGGACCCCAGTGCCCTTTTACCTGGGGTGCTGCCCCCTAGCAGTAACCCCTCAGTCTTAGGGTCTCCTCTCCCCAGGGAACCCCCACCCACTATTCCCACCTCACCTCAGTATAAGGCTACTGCCAGTCATCA
The DNA here is from genome assembly GCF_013100865.1 of Trachemys scripta elegans. NCBI lineage: Eukaryota > Metazoa > Chordata > Testudines > Emydidae > Trachemys > Trachemys scripta. Next base: position 58,259,682 of record NC_048298.1, read on the forward strand.
TCTAGCCCCATGCCCTGCGGTAGACTGCAGTATCAGCCTACTCGTCACTGGCAAGGTTGGGTTTGGACCTGCTGCTTTGGCCTACCCAGGGCTGCCCTCTGCAACCCCTAGTATCCCTTGGCCTTCTGCTAGGCCACAGCCTGGGGCTTTCCAGGCTGGAGTTCCCCAGCTCCTCAGCCTATCCCCAGCTCTGCTCCACTCAGGTACCCTGTCTCTAGCTCCCTGCATCCAGGCCCATCTCCCTCTAGAGCTAGAGAGAGTCTGTCTGAGCTCCTGGCTTCCAGCCTTTTTATACAGGCCACTTCCCAATCAGCCCAGCTTAGCAGCTTCCAGCCACAACCTTCCCCCCAGGGCAGTTTTAAGCCCTTCAGGGCAGGAGCGGGGTAACCACCCTGCTACAGGGCCCTTAACCGTTCACGTATCCGGGCAGAGTTCCTTTGGGCGGCGTCCACTGGCTCCCTTGACGCCTTTGAGGAGCAGTGGGCGCTGTCCGGGGTTCTCTGCTCGGTGTCCCCGTCAGGTTCCCTTCTTTTCACCCTGTGACTGCACACCTGTCCCTGTTTTTACATTAGTTGTCCCCCGTAATTATTTGAGTTTCAGACCCTGTGGATCCTCCCCTTAGGCTGGGGGAAGACCCTTTAACAGTGGGCGGGCTTACGCCCACCCACTTCCCAGAACCCAATAGGTACAGGGCCCTTATCATAGACCAGGACCTCATTGTGCTAGGTGCTGTACAAATACAGAATCTACATATTATAAGGTGTAGATTGAATCCAATATAATTATAAATGTCCAATGTTGGTACTCTTAATCCATATAAGAAGGTCTTTTTGTTCATTTGTCTGTTTAACCTGCGCAACTTTGGAAGGGTTTAAAGCTAAACCTCAAAAAAAGCACCATTCTTATTCTGGAATGAGGATGTCCACACAATGAGTTATAGCCATATAATAACAGTGATATAATTATACCAGTTTAAACTGGTAAAATTTTCCAGGGTAGACAAGAAGAGGTTGGGGAAAGAGAGAATGAAAGTAGGGAGTGAGAAAAAGAAACCTGCTCTGTTCTTAATTATATATAGCTGGGAAGGAAGGTACCTCATTCCCAGCTCCGTCCTGGCAATAGGAACCAGCTACTCAGTGAATTTAACTATATTTGAGAGGTCATTTGCAATCTTTGCAGCATAACTGACAGCAGTTGAAGACAGTTTGAGAACAAAAGCAAATACTTCTGAAAACTCAATCAAAAGTCTTGCTCTCTGCTGTATGACAAATATCATTTTCTGTCAAGAATTTCTGTACCTGTAAACCTGAAATAATCTTTCCCTCCTCACTTTCAAAGAGTAATCATTACTGTTTGCAAAGATCACCCACAGATATTTCTGTCTGGAGAATTATCTAAACATTGGGAATTGAGAATCCCTCCGAATGCAGTTGGTGATTTTACTGAATTAGCCAAGTTCAAATGATATTGCATGTAATTTGCACTGCAAGAGATTCTTTCAGAAATACTCTTCAGATCTGTGTGTTGGTGGAGCTAGTGTGATCGCACACGTGCATAACCACTGCAAACACATTTAGCTCAATGCTAAACTTAATAGGCATCATATGGATATGTGTTCTTGTTGACAAGGGATGTAATTCTAAACCCTTATTAGGAGGTGACAGTGTTTATGACCTTCCATTTAATAAAAAGTATGCTTTACTGTTTTCATGTTTGGAATTGGTAAATCCCTTGCTAGCTGCTTTTTATGCTAATGAGTAGTCTGATAATTGCAAGCACATTTCAGTAATAGTTCAAATTCTGCATACTTTATTTGTACTTCAGTTGTAAAAGGTTTTTGAAGGAATTTTTCAATATTAATTATGGATATATTTTGCAAATGGTGCTTTCTCTGGGCATTCCAGGTGTGTATTTCTCATGTAGAAAAACTAAGATCCTTTTAGCATTTTATTCTACAGTCAATATAATCCAATGGTATTGACAATAAAGGCTAAATTCTTCCATCTGATAATGAAATTAGATATCAAATAATGAGGTTAAAAGATGTATTTTGGTGGCTGAATATTTTACTGGGTATCTAACTACATGACTTGCACATACATCAAGTAATATTTTAGATGAGATCATCCCCCTTGGCAGCTCATAGGCCCCAGTTCAGAAAATCATTCTTATTTGGCAGTGCACTTGAATGTGTGCTTCACTTTCATATCAGTGGGGTGTAAAGTCTGTGCCTAAGGCTACGTTTACACTGTGAAATAGGGGTGTGGATGTGATTCCTCTACTCGTGTACACTTACTCATGAAAGTTCTCATCAAGCTAGCACGAGTATAAATAGCAGTATCACCATGGTAGCAGGGGTAGCAACAGTGGAAGCAGGGCTAAGCTGTGCTGAATGCAAACCTGCCTCAAACTGGTGGGTATATACTTGGCACAGCACAGCCATGCCTCCAGTGTCACTATCCATGCTACGGCAGCTCCACTGCTATTTATACTTGTGCTAACTCAAGGAAAGCTGGCACAAGTACGTGTATACTAGAAGGGGAATCACACTCCTAGTTTGTAGTATAGGATACTACTACTTCTAAACAGGAATGGAAAAAGCATGTGTTTAAATGATTCCCTGAATCAGGGCCAGAGAGCCAGAAACTACATAACTGTATGAACAATAGGACAATGGAACAAATTGCCTAGGGAAGGCATGGAAGGTCCTTCACTGGAAGTTTTCAAAAAGAGGCTGGATAGCCATCTGTCTTGAATAGTTTAGACACAACAAATCCTGCATCTTGGCAGGGGGCTAGTCTAGATGACCCTTGTGGTCCCTTCAAACCCTCTGGTTCTATGATTCTTTGCAAGTCAGTGGGAAGACCCATTCACTTCAATGATCTTAGAATCAGGCCCAAATACACCTAAGATGGCATCACATATAGCATGGACTGAGAGTTAGGAAGCTTGAGTCCTTGTAAGATATAGAAATTGGATAGCATCCCCTTAAATAGTTTGTGAGCCCACCAAAGTCCCTCACTGTCTTCTATGTTTCAGAAGCTACCAGACTCTACCAGGGCAGCAGTGTCTGTATGTAGCTAGGCCTCACATGTCGTATATAGTTAGCAAACCTGGTTATTTGGCATCCACTGTGCCTGTGTGATTCCTTCATATTACATTGGTTGTGTAAAAGGTAAAAAGACACAATAGTCCTATTTCCAGATTTGTGAACATGGGCAAGTTACTTACGCTCTTTTTAGAAATGGACAGCATGACAGAGAGGTTAACAATCTTTAATCAACTTTATAAAGAACATAAGAACAGCCATACTGGGTCAGACCAAATGGTCACCTAGCCCAGTATCCTGTCTTCCGACAGTGGCCAATGCCAGGTGCTTCAGAGGGAATGAACAGAATAGGTAATCATCAAGTGATCCATCCCCTGTCGCCCACTCCCAGCTTCTGGCAAACAAGAGTCTAGGGATACCGTCCCTGCCCATCCTGGCTAGTAGCCAAAGATGGACCTATTCTCCATGAATTATCTAGTCCTTTTATGAATGCTTTCATAGTCTTGGCCTTCACAATATCCTCTGGCAAAAAGTTCCACAGGTTGACTGTGCATTATATAAAGAAATACACCTCTACCCTGTTATAACGCGACCCAATATAACACAAATTCGGATATAAGGCGGTAGAGCAGTGCTCCGGGGGGGCGGGACTGTGCCGTCCGGTGGATCAAAGCAAGTTCGATATAACGCGGTTTCACCTATAACACGGTAAGATTTTTTGGCTCCCGAGGACAGCATTATATCGGGGTAGAGGTGTACTTCCTTTTGTTTGTTTTAAACGTGCTGCTCATTAATTTCATTTGGTGACCCCTAGTTTTTATGTTATGAGAAGGAATAAGTACCTTATTTACTTTCTCCACACCAGTCATGATTTTATAGACTTCTATCATATCCCCTCCTTAGTCATCTCTTTCCCAAGCTGAAAAGTCCCAGTCTTATTAATCTCTCCTCATATGGAAGCCGTTCCATACACTTAATAATTTGTACTGTCCTTTTCTGTACCTTTTCTAATTCTAATATATCTTTTTGAGATGGGGCAACCAGATCTGCATGCAGTATTCAAGATGTGGGCATACCATGGATTTATACAGAGGCAATATGATATTTTCTGTCTTATTATCTATCCCTTTCCCAATGATTCCCAACATTCTGTTCTCTTGGAGATTTATGGATGATAGGACTTTGAGTGTTGCAAAATGCATGGAACTTGGAGAGGAGAGCAAAGTTATAGATGGGAAAAGTTCAGAGGCAGCAACTGGACTATGTTCAGCACTGGATTAGTTTTACCCACTGCCAACAGCTATTGTTAGCAACAGTTAAGTTTTATATCAGAGGGGTAGCCGTGTTAGTATGAATCTGTAAAAAGCAACAGAGGGTCCTGTGGCACCTTTGAGACTAACAGAAGTACTGGGAGCATAAGCTTTCGTGGGTAAGAACCTCACTTCTTCAGATGCAAGTGACTTGCATCTGAAGAAGTGAGGTTCTTACAAACGAAAGCTTATGCGCCCAGTACTTCTGTTAGTCTGAATCTGTAAAAAGCAACAGAGGGTCCTGTGGCACCTTTGAGACTAACAGAAGTACTGGGAGCATAAGCTTTCGTGGGTAAGAACCTCACTTCTTCAGATGCAAGT
>NC_048298.1:58264609-58347157 GCF_013100865.1 Trachemys scripta elegans
ATTTCCATTACTTGCATCTGAAGAAGTGAGGTTCTTACCCACGAAAGCTTATGCTCCCAGTACTTCTGTTAGTCTCAAAGGTGCCACAGGACCCTCTGTTAAGTTTTATAGTGCACACAAGCTTTAAAGATCCTTACCTTCTTGATACCAGAAGGCAGAAATATTCATCCCTATGAAAGGGCTAGCAAAAGGCCAGTAAACCACTCAAACCCTAAGCTATATGCTTTTTGCTGGACCTCTGCACATAGGGTTAAGTTAATCTCTTGTGCACTTTCATAGGGTAAATTTAATAGGGTAAATATAAGGAAGAACTTTTCCAAATGTAAGAATTCTTACTTTTTCTCCTCCCGGAATATGATTATATAAACCCCTCCAGAACCTTTGCAAAGGTGTGCACTAGCTTGCTAATCATTTTGCTTTTCATGTATATTAATAATGCAATTGTCATTTGCTTTGAAAAATACAACTAGTACCACAAATGTCCAAAAATGCTTTGGTCTGCACTGAAGAAGTTAATGTTGATGAGATACTCAACACAATAAATATTAACAAGGGGGAAGGAACACAAGCCAAAATAGGGAAAGGACAAGTTAAAGAATACTTAGATAAATTACATGTATTTAGATAAGTTACATGTACAAGTCAGCTGGGGCAGGTGAAAGTCATCCTAGGGTACTTGAGGAATAAGCTAAAGCAATCTCAGAACTGTTAGCAATTATCTTAGACAACTCATGAGGATGCATGAGGTCCTGAAGGATTGGTCAAGGGCGAATATAGTACCTATCTTTAAAAAGGTGAACAAAGAGAACCTGGGGAATTATAGACCAGTCAGCCTAACTTTGAAACCTGGAACAATACTGGAACAAATTATTGAACAATCAATTTGTAAGCACCTGGAGGATAATGTCTTTATAAGGAATAACCAGCATGGATATGTCAAGAACAAAGCATGCCAAACCAACTTAATTTCCTTATTTGACAGGGTTACTGGCTTACTAGATAGAGGAGATGCAGTAGACATGATGTACTTTGACTTTAATAAGGCTTTTGATACAGACCCACGTGATATTCTCATAAGTGGTAAATGTGTAAATGTGATCTACATGAAATTATTACAAGATGGGAGCACAACTGGTTGAAAGAGTGGCTACCAAGGTTCAGTCTCAAACTGGGAGGGCACTAGAGTAGCTAGTGGCATGCTGCAGTAGTCAGTCCTGGGTCTGGTACTAGTCTATATTTTCATTAATGATTTGCATAATGGAGTGGAGAGTATGCATCTAAAATTTGTGCATGACACCAAGCTGGGAGGGTTTTTAAGCACAAGGAGGACAAGATCAGAATTCAAAATGACCTACACAAATTAGAGAATTGATCTAAAATCAACAAGATGAAATTCAATAAAGACAACTGCAAAGTACTACACTTATGAAGAAAAAAATCAAATGCATAGCTACAAAATGGGGAATAACTGGCTAAGTGATAGTACTGCTGAAAAGGATCTGGGTGTTGTAGTGAATCACAAATTGAATATGAGCCAACAATGTGATGAAGTTGCAAAAAAGGCTAATATTCTGGGATGTAATAACAGCAGTATTGTATGTAAGACACAGGAAGTAAACGTCCTGCTCTACTCACAACTGTTGAGGCCTTAGCTGAAGTACTTTGTCCACTTCTGGTCACCGCACTTTAAGCAAAACTGGACAGAATCCAAAGGAGAGCAACACAAATTATAAAAGATTTAGAAAACCTGAATTATGATGAAAGGTTAAAAAAACTGTGCAAGTTTTGTCATGAGAAAAGAAGATGGGGTGGGGGGAGGAGGAGATTGACCTGATAACAGTCTTCAAATATGGTAAGAACAGTGCATCATGTCTGATTTATGTAGTATATACAGACTGAGAACTCCCCTGAGTAAGCATATCTCCCGTGTCTTGTAGAAGTAAAAAGTACACAGCCAGCACTTAAATAATAAAGATTCCTATCAATTTGTATAATTTGTACTGATTTTAGAAGCATAATTTAAAATAAAACAGGCATAAAAGATTAAACAAATCAAAGGCAACACAAAGAAAAGAGAGAGACTGTCTCCATAATCATTGGCTCATTAATAAAAACTAGATCCAAGAAAATACAGTAGGCAAAAATATAATTAGTGAGATTTATAGATTCCAAGTCCAGAAGAGACCAGTGTGATCATCCAGTCCAGTGATACTTGGACTGAGTCTCCTGATCCTCAAGTGGCTCTTTAATGTGTCTCCTGTGGCTCTTTGCAGCATTATATTAAAACACTTTGATTTAATCATTAGCCAATCTAAGTTATTAACCAATCAGGAGGCTTCCACTATGTTATTAACCAATTGTAGTTGATAAAATAATAATACTTGATCAGTCATTTTGCTGTGAGAATTTGTATAACACACACACACACACACACACACTAAATATTTCCCCTGTCATACTGTTTAAATATGAATCCATAGTACTCTAGTAAATGAAACAATGCATTCACACTATTGTGGCTCTTTTGGGAGATGTTGATCTCTAATTTGGCTCCTGAACCACTGAGGTCTGAGTATCACTAATCTAGTCTGCTGTCCTATAGAACACAGGCCCTAGAACGTCCCCAAAATAATTCCTAGAGCAGAGCTTTTAGAAAAACATCCAATCTTGATTTAAAAATATTCACCGATGGAGAATCCATGACGACCCTTGGTAAATTGTTCCAATGGGTAATTATTCTCATTGTTAAAAATGCGCACCTTATTTCCAGTCTGAATTTGCCTAGCTGCAATTTCCAATCATTGGAGCCTGTTATACCTTTCTCTGCTAGATCAAGTCACCCTTTAACCTTCTCTTTGTTAAACTAAATAGGTTGAACTTTTTGAAACTTTCACTATAAGGCATGTTTTCTAATCCTTTAATCATTCTACTGACTCTTCTCCAAACCCTCTCCAATTTAACAATGTCCTTCTTGAATTGTGAACACGAGACCTAGACATAGTATTCCAGCGACAGTGACAACTACACAGGTCAAATAACCTCTCTACTCCTACTTGAGATTTCCCTGTTTATCCATCTGAGGATTGCATTAGAGCTTCTGGCCATAGCATCACACTGGAAGCTCATGTTCAGCTGATTGTCCACCACATCCCCCAAATCGTTTTTCAGGGTCGCTGCTTCCCAGAATAGAGTCCCCCCATCATGTAAATATGACCTACATTTTTTGTTCACAGATGTATAAATTTACATTTAACCAGATTAAAATGTATATTGTTTGTTTGCACCCAATTTACTAAGTAATCTGGATTGCTCTCCTGTCTTCTTCATTATTTACTACTCCCCCAATTTTTGTGTCATCTACAGACTTTATTAGGGATGCGTTTATGGTTGCTTCCAGGTCATTAATAAAAATGGTAAATAGCATAGGGCAAAGAACTGATCCCTGTGTGACTCCACTAAAAACAGACCTATTCAGTGATAATTCCCCATTTACAATTGTATTTTGAGATCTATCAGTTAGCCAGCTTTTAATCCATTTCGTGTGTGCCATGTTAATTTTATATCTTTCTAGTTTTTTACTCAAAATGTCATGCAGTACAAAGCTAATACCTTACATTGGTCTGAGTATCTCACATCAACACTATTACCTTGATCAACCAAATATGTAATCTCGGGGAAAAAAAAGTTAATTTGACAGAAGCTATTTTCCATAAGCCAATGTTGATTGGCATTAATTATATTATTCTCTTTTAATTGTTTATTAATCAAGTCTGACATCAGCCACTCCATTATCTTGCCCAGAATCAATGTTAGATTGGCAGGTCTATAATTACCTGGGTCATCCTGTTTTCCCCTTTTAAATACTGGCATAACATTAGATTTCTTAGACTTCTGGAACTTCCCAGGTGTTCCAAGACGTATTGAAAATCAACACTAATTGCCAAGCAAATTCCTCAGCCAGCTCTTTAAAAATTCTTGGATGCAAGTTAGCCATACCTACTGATTTAAAAATGTCCAACATTAGTACATCTGTTTAACATCCTCAGGAGATACTAGTGGAATTAAAAAAGTGTGTAATAGGATATTACTACTTCATCTTTTTTTCCTAAATTTATTGAGCACTGCTGTAATTTCTTCATTACTATTGATAATTCTACCACTTCCATCTAATAATGGACCAATATCATTGTTAGGATTCATTTTGTTCCTAATATAATTAAAAAATGCCTTATTGGCCTTAGATTTCTCTTTGTGTCCCTAAGTTTCCATAATTGATTTTCTACAACTCCTTCCTTCTGGTTTATATTTACTATCAACTTCCCCTTTCTTCCATATGTATGTATATATGTATGTGTGCATGTACACACACATATATATAGCTGTGTTCACTTCCCCTCTAAACCATGTCAGTTTTTCACTAATATGGACTTCTTCCTCGATTGTGGCTTTTTAGGGATCTAGTAAAAAGTGTTCTGAAACAACTGTCAATTATCATTCTAATTTTTCTGATTAAATTCTTTATCTCAGCTGATTTGGCTCATAATTGTTTCCAGCTTTGTGGAATAGGCCTTTTGAAAGTGCCAAGTGTATAGTATATCTATACTTTGTGCTTTATACTTATATTGCTGGTCTGGACATATTCTGTTTGAACAGTATAAATGTGATCAAGTCATGATCACTTATACCTAAATTACCATTCATTTTTAGTTCTGTGATCAGTTCCTCTTTATCTGTCAAGGCAAGGTCTAATACAGAAGTACCTCATGTTGGATGCAACACTTTTTGAGTTAGGAAATTGTTGTGTATAACATTTAGAGTTTTGATGGATGTTTTAGTACTGGCAGCATGAGAGCGCCAGCGTATATCACTCAAATTGAAGTTCCCCATGATCACACAGCTTTTTTTCCTCTACAAATTATAGATAGGTTCATAAGGAGTCAGTCATCCTGTTCCCTAGTGTGATTTGATGATCTGTAGAAGACTCCAACTAATACCCTATCTTGCATTTTATCCATTAGGACCATTGATCCATAAGCATTCTTTTGAGTTATCAGTGACTTGGAAACAGGTTATGCCATTTTTAACAAAGAGTGCCACTCCTTCTCCCTTTCTGCTCACTTGATCTTTCCTAAATAGGTTATAACCATTGTTTTTAATATTCCAATCATTGCACCAGGTTTCAGTAATACCAACCAGATGAAATTTATAGTCATAAATGAGCAATTCTAGTTTCTCTTCTTCGTTACCCTGGCTCTTAGCATTGATGTATAGACAATTAAACAATTTATTCTTTTTGTGTCCTTCAGTTTCTTGATTAATTTTATTCTTAACATCTCAATTTTGTGCTAAGTGCTCATATCTTCCCTTTCTTTACCCTTTCCTTTTGTTATTAGAGTCTTAGAACCATAGGGTTGGAAGGGACCACAATGGTCATCCAGTCTAACCCCCTCCCAAGATGCAGGATTTGTTGCGTCTAAACAACAAGACAAATGTCTATCCAGCCTCTTCAAAACCTCCAGTGAAGGAGCTTCCATGACTTCCCTAGGCAGTTTGTTTCATTGTCCTACTGTTCTTACAGTTAGAAAGTTTTTCTTGAGATTTAATGTAAATCTGCTATGCTGTAGTTTGAACCCATTGCCTCTTGTCCTGCCCTCTGTGGCAAGAGAGAACAATTTTTCTCCATCTTTTTTAATGGCAACCTTTCATGTATTTGAAGACCGCTATCATGTCCCCCCTCTTTTCCAAACTAAATATACTCAGTTCCTTCACCCTTTGCTCATATGGTTTGAATTCCATCCCTTTCATCATCTCTGTCCCTCACCTCTGCATCCTTTCTATACAGTGGTGATCAAAACTGGACACAGTACTGCAGCTGAGGCCTAACCAGCTCCAAGGAGAGTGGTATTATCACCTCCCATGACTTGAATGCTATGCCTCTGTTAGTGCAACCCAAATTGCCTTTGCTTGTTTTGCAACAATATTGTATTGTTCACTCCTGTTGAGGTTGTGACCACCATAAGCCCCAGATCATTCACAGCAGTGCTGCTGCCAAGCCAGTTATCCCCCATCAGGGCCGGGTCCAAGCACCAGCTTACCAAGCAGGTGCTTGTGGCGGCCACTTCGGAGAGGGGCAGCATGTCCAGCTGTCCGGCAGCAATTTGGCGGACGGTCCCTCACTCCTGCTCGGAGCGAAGGACCTCCCGCCGAATTGCCGCCGCAGATCACCATCACGATCACGGCTTTTTCTTTTCTTTTCTTTTTTTTTTGTCTGGCTGCTTGGGGCAGCCAAAACCCTGGAGCTGGCCCTGTCCCCCATTCTGTGTCTGAGCATTTGGTTTCTCTTCCCTAAGTGTAGCACCTTGCATTTGTCTTTGTTGCATTTCATTTTGTTGTCAATAGCCCGGTTCTCCAAGTTATCAAGATTCTTTTGAAATTTAGTTCTATCCTCCAAAGTGTTTGCAATCCCCCCTATCTTTGTGTCATGTGCAAATTTGATCAGTATGCTTTCTATACCTACATCCAGGTCATTAATAAAGAGGTTAAATAACACCACACCCAGAACAGATCCCTGTGGAACCCCACTTGAGACCTCCTTCCAATCTGACATCATTCCATTAATAGTTACTCTTTGTTTGTAGTTGTTTAACCAATTTGGTATCCACTTAATGGTAGTTCTACCAAGCCCACATTTGTCCAGCTTACTTATGAGAATGTCTTGTTTAACCACCTCCTGACTACTCTAGTCAGTCTGTCCCTGAGAAGATTGCCCACCCCCCTGCTATTACTGAGACGAAAGTCACCCAAACTATACAGCACCCTCTCCACAAAAAAGGTGGAGAAACATTTCTGAAAACCAAAACCCTACATCACTTACCTAGCCAGCAGTTCACTTCCAGAATATTCTGTCTTCCTTTGCTCATGGAACTGGAAGTATCTCAGAAAAAAATCACTTCTATATTCTTCTTCTGTATGCTTCTGAGTTCCCTGAAGTCACCAACTATATGTGAGACATCCCATGATGCATTGTCTTTAGTGCTGATATGAGAGGGTATTAGGTCAGGGAAGGGGAAGGGAACACTTTGGTTGCCTGAGGAAAAGTTAAGCAGACCTTTCTACCTTGGAAGATTACAAAATTATTACTGTCCCTGTGCCCAGTGTCTGGCGTCTCTCCGCACCAAACCATGCTGCAAAACCCAGAGAAAATGACGGTGGGAGAAGGATCCAGTCTGGCAGTTGGATAAACATAGTGCAATTTCCTTTTGCTGTGGAGAGGCAAGGGGCCTGTGGTGCTTATCTGAAGCTTCAGGGAACCAAATGATGTTGTCTCTTTCTTTCCCTATCCATGTCATCATTGTTAGGCAGGCATAGGGGCAAATGCTAGGAGAGGGGTGGATGGTTTTTGTTATTCACATCTCCCTTTGCATGAAAAACACCTTATGCTAGCTGAGAATATAGTCTGTTTACAGTCAAATGGACTCCCATATTTCTGCAAATTTTCTGGTGTTGAAGAAACTCCATCTGGAGTACAGTGCAAATGTGGTTGGTTCACCTTCCTAGCTGACCAAACCCCTCCATTCATATGTAGAGGGGTGACCATTTGCAGAAACATCTCCCTGGCATACTTTGCCAGATCTCCTCCAGAGTACTGGAAAGCCACTACTTGTTTCCATTCTGGTACCTTGAAAGCCACTATGTTCTCAAAATGATGGCTTTCTTTAAAGAAGGAATTGCTAACTGGTAACGTAGCCCCTGGAAGGAATTGTGACCCCCAACTCCTTGTGATACTAGGACAAATTTAATTTTTTAAAAAGCATTAGTCACATGTTTCTCACCATTCGTAGCCTCTGCTCCTTCCTTAAGGCTGCAATTATTTTCTGAGAATCAAGGATAGTCTAACAGTCAAATTCCTGGAATGCTTAAAAGTTTCAAAATTGTGACCTTCCATAGCAAAATTATATTATGTGAAGGGATTTCTCAGCTTCTTCCAAAGGAAAAAAATATATAACGCTACCCTTGTCTTAGAATTGGTAGGACCTTTGTCTCCTAATGGAGAAACCATTTTACTAAGATGGCAGGAGCAGCACCCCAGAGATAGCAGAGGCAGATGGAGAAGGACCCTGGAGGACCTGGAGTGCTTATTAGCATGTACAGGAAGAACCAAGAGCAGTTTGAGTTTCTCAGGACATGGAAGGATTGGGGTCTTCAGCAGATGAAATGCTGATGAAGTGGTTCATAGAGCAGGAGACACACTTTCGGGAACGGGAACATTCCCTGATGAAGAGGCAGATAGAACTGGTGGCCAAATGAGTTCGGGGTCCACCTGCTGCAGTAGCCATTGCAAATTTATGACAAATTTCTGGCTGCAATTGTATGATGGGGTTGCTTGTGATGGAGGGGGCAGGCTTCAACAACTTTGGGGCTCATTTCCAATTTATGTCTTATGTTCCCAGAGCACATGCTTCAGGGTTTCAGACAGCAACCAGCAGGGTTTTTTCACCCCAATGTATTCTGAGAAGTTTTTTTTTTTCTTTTTAAAATCTCCTTCTTCTGAAACATCAAGGATGTCCCAGGCTGGAGATGGGACATTGAGCTGGGTGGGCCAGAGCTCTGAGGTGGCATCAAACTTTCTCTCTGTCAAATGCGAAGCTGGCTGGTTCTTGTTCACATGCTCAGGGTATAACTGATCGCCATACATGGGGTTGAGAAGGAATTTTCCCCGAGGTCATATCGGTAGTGTCCGGAGTGGGAGGGGGGTTCACCTTTCTCTGCAGCATGTGGGTGTAGGTCACGTTCCACATGAGTGGAGTATATTCCAATTAATCATTTTCCTACCACTGCTGGGGTCTTGGACATTGGTGCACCACAGTCCCTCCTATTCTCTTCCTGTGGCACATAATAGTCTAGTCTCCTGTGGGTCCAATTTCAGTTGTTGTGTTTAGTGTGAGGGAGTTGGGTGATAAACAGGAGGTCAGACTAGATGATCTGGTGGTCCCTTCTGGCCTTAAACTCTATGACTCTATGACACCAGTTCATGAACAGTCACCTCCTCCTCTTCTGGCTGCCACCAAGGGTACTGCTGAGCCAGAGGAATCAACCCGTGACCAAGATATCTTTCTTATAAAAATGAGTATTTGATGTATTAGACTTATAGATTTTATATTAAAAGTAAGTTTGGCTGTAATGCAAGAGACCTACCTACAGGCTAAAACCCTGTATGATTGAGCCAATGTGAAGTTAACACCTTTTGAGACCCTTACCCAGAAAAGTAAAATTAAACAAAACACCCACACAGATGTCTAGAGACCTTTACCTAAACCAATAATAATAGAGGGTGGAAAAAAGGGGGTTTGCCCACAATCTAACAGATACATCACAACTGCTTACATACCTGTCATCCGTACGCACATACATACTAGCCTATGGGGTAAATGTACCCTAACATTTCCGTGGGGGAGGAATGAAATTTTGGCATAAGAGGAAGGATTTCCGATTAATACCCTATCAAAAGGTAAGGCAGCTCGCCATTAGACAGGCAATCTACCCACCTATCTGCTCCTGTCTACTCTTCATTGCCTCCACCTTTCAACTACGTATCGATGCTAATCATCTCCTACACGGCTATTAACTATTGATAGGCCGTTCTTTGTTCTTCATTCTTTTCAAGACTGTAAGTTAAAAGGGATGTAATCTCCCTTATATTATATTTTATTTTTAGACATATAGAATTAAGTTAAAGAGTAAATAGCTCTGCAGTAGCTTCCTCTGCCAGAGGTGTGAAAAACACCCAAGGTATTGCCAACACCAGGTTATTATCAAAACAGAGTGTGAGTATTAATCAACTTTGCAGCTTATAATCTTATATTCATATATGTCTATCTCTTAAAGAACTGTGATACAAGTGTAACTCTGTAATTCTGTTTTACCATTTACTTACGATCTTCATTGATTTTAATAAAAAGTCGTTATGACTACATCTGTCTCAGTGTAAACTTCCTGTCATAACCCCGAAGTTCCCCTTTATAAACTCTGTGAAGCCTGTTTCAGGACGAACTTTATCTTCTGATCAAACAAATTGGCGAGCCAAAACCCATACTAATTAATATCCTCAATAATCATTATTAAAAGTATTAATTAATTAATTAAAATTAAATTAAGTAGATAAATTAAATCAACACTACTAACACACCCCAAATCAGGCTACACCAGCCAGGCAATACCCAGCTGGTTCTGCACTGTTATAGCAGAACCACATCATAACTCATTTCCTCCATGTCTTCTACTCAGTTTGCAGGGGAGGATGGGGTGGTGGTAAGGCGACGTGATCAGGAGGTGCCACTGCCAAATGTGTGAAGGTGGGGGACAGTGGCAACAACACACAGCAAGATAGTTCCTAGAGTGTCTTCCTGTGATACACAGAACCTTGGGATACTGACCTTGAAATGATAGTGCTAACATGGTGTAACAACAGCGGCAGCATGGAAGTGAGTAAATGCGTGTACCCAGATTTATACTCGTGTCCAGCACAGCAGATGTGGACACTCGGTGCAGGCATGTACATGATTCAATAACTGCATGCGTATACCAGTGTAGACATAACCCTTAGAGTGACCATCTCATATCCTGGCTCTGGGAAGGCAGAACAGCATCCTGTTGTCCACTTGTCCCTTGCAGAATGAGTATTGAATCCCCAATAAGTAAAAGAATCAAACTATTGCTAGCTATTTGACTGAGGCAATCTCTGTTGATTAAAGAGAGGGAAGTTATATCACAGGGAAAGATGAATGAGAAAAATGACTTAAGCCAGCACTTACTAAAAATGATCCAGGAACAATGGAAAGGGCTTGTTCCAGTCCTTTTGCCACCTGTGCCTGAATGGCTGCCAGGTTTGACAGCTGAGATTCCCATAACTCCCTGGTGGTCTGCCTTCAGAGGTTGTAGCTGCTTGTTGCTATGTGAACCAAAAGAAGTGCAATGAGCATCCCATTTTGTGCTCTCTTGTGGCCTCGCTGCCTCTTTGGGGATCCCATTCAGCGCCCCTGCTTTAATACAAGTAATGTCCAGATCACGACAACAGGATGTTGGCACCTGATAAGCTCTGCTTGGAATAAAAACCTGGAAAGCCTCTGCTTGGAATAACAGCATGGCAAGACTATTAGCAGCCAACACACTTAGAGAGCAGCTTTATCTGAAAAAAGAAACCTGTGTTTTGACCAGCCTTTTCAAAACAATATGTGAGTAGCTCCTTCTAATGCTCTTCAAAAGCTCATTTTGAATGAAAACTGGCACATATAATCCTCTAAGGGACTTCAAGCAGCTACTCCTTAAAGTCATAAAAACACAGAGATGTCTCAAAGCAAACCAGGCTGATATTTGCCCATGGTAATGAGCTAACTGCTAGCATGCAAATTAAAATTTAATTTATTTTAAACCTCTTCTGGTTCATCTTGATTAGCCAAATAAGCATGAGAAAGAAAGAAAGAAAGAAAGAAAGAAAGAAAGAAAGAAAGAAAGAAACAAACAAACAAACAAACAAACAAACAAACAAACAAACAAACAAACAAACTTTGGATATTCATTGTATTTACACATTGACACTAGCTGTTTCTTCTGCAGTCCACAGAGAGATCTCCTTTCTGTGTAATGCTAGCCCATTTAAAAGTAAAATTAAATACAGCTAGAATGTGAGATTAAAGTAAAATAAAATTCATTATAAACCATTCTCTCTGAGGCTAGTACTGAGGGACTCAAACAAAGCTCCAATTTATACACTATACAGTTTAAAAACTAAGAGATCATCTACACCTTGCATCTGTCACACTAAAGAGGTGTCACTTCCAGTACACACTGGTGAGCTGCATTCTAACTGGCCTGTGTGTACCCTGCTGGCACCCACTAAAAGTTCCCTATTGTGCATTAATGTAGTCTAGTTTCAAACAGTACCAAAGACTCGGAACACTTCACTCTTCTTTACCTTACGCTATGAATTATTCTTACAGACATTTTGTACGAAATAAAGATCTTGTTAATAAATAGCTATAAGATGGGAAATTACTATAAGCACCTGCATCTTTATAGAGAAGAGAAGGGCATAGCTACGGAACAAAATGAAGCCCCAAATCACCTGATGCTTAAATAAAACAAAAATTAAAAGATCAGGACCTGAACTTGCAAGCTGGAAAAGAACATCCCTTGGTCACACCACAGTTTTGCCTTGCCATTATTAATTCAACACAAGTGCTGCAACACATGCATCATAAGCAACAAAGAAGTATAATAATGCAGGGAAAAAACCCATCAACACGGAGGAGCAAGACACATAACATGATGTGGCCTTCTTCCCTTTTAAGGGTTTCACTTGATTTTTTTTGCCTTATTTCAGATTCTTGCAGTGTTTTTACTTTTACATCCCATAAGAGCTTCCAGGAGGAATTCTGGCTGACTAATCTAAAATTTCCTCCTGAGGACTCCACCAGGAGTGTGGCCCCTTCTTCTTATACTTCTGCCTTCTGCTTGCCTCCACTGTGCAGAGCAGAGTCTTGCCCAAATAATTCTCAAGGATACCTCCCTGTGATGGGCTGTACAAACCCCACACTGAGCAACAAAGGGTTAAGGAACTACTCTGGGCTCACCCAGCCCTATCCTGCCACAACTGTAGCAAAAGCACCAACTGGAGGAGCTAAAAGGCAGTTTATTTGGGGGCAGATCTGCTAATGGCAGCTCCAGGGGGACAAGCTGAAAAAAGATAGACTGTCTCCCAAAATAACTGCCCAAAGGCACCTCCCTGCAGGAAGGGAGGGCCTGCTACAGAGACAGTTTGAGAGGGAAGCATTGCCCTCTCATATGAATCCTGAACTGAATTGCTCCCCTTTATGTTTTTGTTTGGACTACCCCACCAGGGGAAAATCTTGGACTGAGTTGGTCCAGGAGGCTGGGCCATACCCCAGGAAGAAGCAGATGACAACCTTGGAACAATTGCTGGAAATGGCCCCAGGAGGGCCACCTGAAGCCTCCCTGGTTCTCAGCACACTGATAGTCCTCAAAGGGCCATGGCTCATAACCCAGTGGCCTGGGAGGTCCTGGGCTCCCCTGCCAATAACCGCCCTGCACTGGCCTAAGCCCTAACCACTAAGAAGCGCTCCCCTACCAACCAGGCCTGAGCCAGGACCTTCACACCCCCACACTAGTGAACTGACAAGAAAAAGAAATTTGAATTTTCATTATTGTAATAAAATACTGCATCTTGGATTGCTAAGAGGATATAACTGTCTACCACTTCACAACTTATCCTGGGGAAAGATGTGCTGTTGGCTGAGTTGTACCCTGGGATCAATGATCACGCACAACAAAGAGAGCAGTAAACACTAACCCACACAGACCAACATCCCTCTTTCACTCACACATTGTTTCATCCCCATTTCCCGTTGCTGCTACCTGTCTCATGCTTTTTAAAATGAGGACCCAGGAAGTTTGGTAGCCTCCTTGCTGTGCCATTGAGCACTGTTCACTTTACACTGGTGTTTCCCCATCGGTTGTTCTCCAGAGTGCATTGTGTCAATGACAAGTAAACTCCAAAGCTAGACCTGCTGTGCCTCAATCTTGGCAGGTAGATTGGAGACAGAAGCTGTAAGAAGACACAGTGACTAAGCACTGGGAAGAAAGAGAAAGAATTTGGGATTGGAGTGAATTGATAGGAGGAGTAACTTGGGCCTGGACATAGGTGTGGAACTAAGGATGCTGGGAGTACTGCTGCTGCACCCCCCTGGCTTGAAGTGGTTTCCATTATATACAGTTTGGCTCACTGGCTCTCAGCTGCCCCACCAACCAAATTGTTCCAGCACCCCCGGGACTGGACCAAAATTCCAAAAGATTGGCATTTCACTCATCACTAAATCCAAATGATTTCACTGGAATTTAGGAGTTCCCATACCACATCAGAACCCCAGTCGATCTCCTTCACTATCCTGTCTCCCACAGTGGCCAGCACCTGATGCTTCAGAGGAGGGTGTGAGAAACCCCGCAGTAAGCAGATATGGAATAATCTGTCCTCCAGGAATATTTCATCCTAATCTATTAGTTAGCCATTGGCTTCAGACCTGAAGCTAGAGGTTTTATAGCCTTTCAAATACCCCTTTTTAGCATTAATAATTTTAACTTTGGGTATTCTTATTGTCTATATAAATAATTTCTTTGAATTTTGCTCAATGATGGGCCTGAAAAATGTCCTGTGGCAATGAGTTCCACAATCTAATATGCATTGTGTGGGAAAAGATGCCCATTTATCCTGCCAAGTATAATAAATAATTAAATGTGAACTATAATTCTTCATATTATGCCCTATATATTTTTGTAAAAGTCGTCAAATCTTATCAATGTCTCTCAACAGCTTTTGCCTATTAAATCTTAGTTGTGAAGCTATGTTTTGGTGAGAATTAGCAGGATTTTAGATTAGTAAAGTAAGAATTAGTGAGGTTCTCTTTATTGGAAGCCGCCTCTCAGAGTTGGTAAGACAACTCCCACCTGTTTATGCTCTCTGTATGTGTGTATATATATCTCCTCAACATATGTTCCATTCTATATGCATCCGAAGAAGTGGGCTGTAGTCCACGAAAGCTTATGCTCTAATAAATTTGTTAGTCTCTAAGGTGCCACAAGTACTCCTGTTCTTCTTTTTTCAGTGATGGTTCTAGCTCAAAATTTTAGTTGGACCACTGTAATTCATTCACTGACTTCATGTGCTTGTTAAGAGCCCAATTCAATGACAGTCTCTCCATTGACTTTGATGGGAGTTAGATCAGGACCTAATTTAGGGACTACAAACATGGTGTCGCCTCAGGGTGGAGTAAAGGTTGTTTGGGTACCTTAATTGTATTTCCATGCCTTACTATGTTTGGATTTCTTTTAAGTTAAGGTTAACTCTGAATTTTCTAATGTTTAGTTTAGGGATAATTATAATATTCCTGCATATTTTACCTTTAAATTACTGATATCTTAACTCCAGTTTAATGTAGCAATTTTCATCTGGGAATCAGATATACTGATATATACATGCATAGAAATATCACACTATAACTACCTTAAATGTACACATAGTACTATCTCTCTTGCAGCTGCACCTACATTCATTCACATTTCCAAAGCAAATCTGCTGACTTCTGATTCAGCATGACATGAATTGCACCTGTGTTTCACCATCATGTTGCATGGACTCAGTGAACTAGACAAGGCATCCTCTCATCTCAGCAATTTCCAGGAGTTATCTTCAGTCAGACATTTCTTTGAGGGAAGAGAGGGTTTTTCATAAATATTTCTGGCCCCAGGAACCTGGTAACAGCATACCCATCAACTGAAAGCCCTCTCTCCATATAAATCATTCCTGAGAAACTGGATGAAATTTTGTGCCATCAAATCGATATAACTTCTAACTTAAGTAAAAAAAAAAAAAACAACAACAACCTTGGTGTAAAGCTTTAGAAAGCATCTGCTTTGATAGCATTAACTGTACATCTGGTCAAAACAATTTCCACATGTTCATTGTTGGAAAGGAAGTTTGGAAAATTATAACCTGTGACTCAATGGAATATTAGTAAAGTGTTTCAGTTATTCATTGCCATTTAAAGAGGTCCATGTGGGTTTGTCAGCACAGCTTTTGAAATGTAACAAATTAATATCCTTACTCTGTCTTAATTTGTGGACAGATGGTGTGAAGAGGGATGAGTGATGCACAGTGCTGTCCCTTAACTTGTCAAGACTTATTTACAGCACAGGAGCCGTCCTCTGATGGCTGATTATCTGCTTCATTTAGTAGGAGGGAAATTAACCTCTGGTTTCCATGCTGATGACTCAGCAGGCAGTATACTACTAATGCAAAAAATAGTACCAGAAAGGCATTGGTCTTCAACCCTAACAAGGCCCATTAAAGAACCAAATTGCTTTATTAGACCCAGGAGATGGAAGCCATCACTTCAGTCCACTGGCTGGAAATAATCAAGCTTGAAAAAAGAGAAGAAAATGAGTTTTCTTTCCATGCATGACCAAAAAAATATATTATTTCAGGTGATGTTTTAAACATAATTCTGCAAATTAAATTGGTTGGGGGTAGATCTGTGTACTCGAATTGAAAAAAAATCAGGACAGACACAAAGCTATACCCTGTTGTAGTTCCTGTGGTTTCTGCTTCCTATACTGTGCATTATACCCCGCTCTGAAATACAGTCTATCTCCAGCAGGAGTAATCGTAGTTAAACAGCTTGATGTTAAATGCACCTGATGTATAATTCTTTATGCCAGAGTATAATACAAGAGCAGTAATCATCTGCATGCAAGTGCAGATTAAACCCTTTCAAAAACTTAACCTCTTTTGAAAGCTTGTTCTAATGATAACATTTATGAGCTCACCATGAAAAACTGGATATGGGGGAGACTACAGATGTGCAGAACTAAACCTCATTTAATTGAACTAGCTAAGAAACGTAAATACTAGGGGCTACCTATCAACAGAGGGGTCAGATGGATACTTAGCATCCATTTCACATCATTCTTCAAGAAAAGTCACCTGTGTTAGTTTCTGATGCATAATATTAATTGTGTTACATCAGATTCTCACACTATTATTGATCTGATGTATTTTACTTTACTAAAGGTTGTCGTGAATTGCCCATCAATGGCAATTTTTAAATCGAGGTTGGATGGTTTTATTTTCTCCAAACTCTGGGAATTATTTTGGGGAAGTGTTATACAGGGGGTCAGACTAAATGAGCACAATGCTCCCTTCTGGCTTTGGAATCTATGACGATGAATTACACATAATCTATTATTACAAAGTAGCATGATGCATCTGAACCATTAAAAAGAAAACCACTTTTTCTTCTCTGCTGAGAATATACAAATCCCTGCAAGAGAAAAGATATTGATTACCCCTGGGTAGTTTTTGAGAGCAGGTATCATGCTTAATACCTGCTCATCTTTAAAAGAGCAAGTGCTGGGAAAGAACAGAGCTATAAACACCAGATGGGAGTTTAAACATTAATCTTTCAAGAAAATCTTTAGAATTTAAAAAATTAGTGTACAGTGAGGAATTTGTATTATGGAAATAGTTTATGTTTGTTCAATGGCTTTAAGGCATTATACTGGTAGCTTTTTAACCCCTATTTATTTTTGGAATCAGAAGTGTTTTCATTATTGCAGATTGTGTTTCAAAGGAAATGATAAAACTCCCTTGTGTGTTTCTGTATGTCTGAATGTGAGATTATTTGTTTAGTTCCTTGACACAGTCCAGGTTTTTTTTTTTCAATTCTCCCACACGCATGTCCCAGAGCAACACTCAGGAAGCCAAACCACAATGATGCTCTATGCTACTATAAAGCAAAGCTTATGGCAAAGAAGGCCATTTGATGTGTAACACATGCAGCTCCAGAAGAAAAAAAAAGCACAATACAGATTATTTTCCCTTATTTTTTTTCTTAAGAGTTTCTCGAAAGATTCAAAAATATCTGAAGTCTTTCACTAATTGCTTCGACTGAAGCTCCAAGCCCAACAGGCAGTGTTTGGAATTACAGTCTCAGAAGTACAGCAGTTTCGGGACAACTTACTCCCTCATGACTTCAACCACAAACAAGCTTTAGGCATCAGCTGAGGTACATGAAAATATACCTTGTTTTCAGGAAATTTGTACAAGGAAAAAGAAACACTGTAGCCATTAGGCAACATGCAATTCTTTGTTGTGTTAGTGAACTGACCTGTTTTGAACTAAAATAGCCCAAATAGGGAAACCTATTTCCCTACTGATGCAGTATTATTTTGTTTTTCCATATATTTAAATAGTCGTGTAGCATGAGTAAAAGTTAATGATGCTGATATTACATTGGATGGAGAGATTGGTGCAGTACCTTGAATAGATCTCAGATCTCGAATCCAAGGACAGAGCAGTTCTGGGGTTTAGAGAGCTTTGAGTCTAGGGTAAATGTGTTACTGAAGCAACTTCTTCACTAGAAGGCTTCCTATTGATTTCAATAAGCTTTGGGTCAGCCCCTATTTGATGGAGGTTTGGGTTGGGGAAGGTGACACAGTGTTCTAGTGACTTACCCTTCATTCATATATTTAAGAACTCAGTAGCCCAGCCATCAACGTAGGACCCATTTCTGGTGCTATCCCACCTGCTGTTGGCCTACAGGTTTGATCACATGTGGCCACAACTGCAATACATAAAGAAGCATGCAAAATCTTAAAGCACTGAGGATTGTGTAAGATTGAAATGCAGTGGCTGATCAGCAATCTACTCCAGGCTACACATAGTTAATGTTAGGTGCTGCCTCCCAGTAGTCAGGCCTAATGTCAGAGTGGAAGTAGAAGCCAGACATAGGGTCAAGACTGGGCTGAGGGTACTGCTGGAATTGAGATCCAGGGACAGGCCAGGGTCACAACCAAGATCAGAGTTTGAGAACAAGCCAAATCAGTACCATAGCCAAATTCATATATAGGCCAAAGGTCAACGGTAGTTATAGTCTGAAGGGGTCAGCAGGGAAGGCTGGAGCGGATCAGTAACAGGTCACAGCAGGGCAAGAACAACCTCTATCCCCCCTTAGTTGTCCCTTTTCTAAACGGACTAGCCCTAATCTTTTTAATCCCTCCTTATATAAAAGCTGTACACTTGATCATCTTTGTGGCCCTTCTCTGAATTTTTTCCATTCCCACTGTACCCTTTTTGAGATGAGGCAACCAGAACTGGACACAGTTTTCAAGGTGTGGGTTCATCATGGATTTGTATTGTGGCATTATGATGTTTACAGTCTTATTTTCTATCCCTCTCCTAATAGCTCCTGACAATCTGTTAGATTTTTGCACCGCTGCTGAACATTGAGCTGAAGTTTTCAGAGCACTAATTTCATTATGAAAGTTTCACATATCTGTAATGTTACCCGAAATTGGGCCAGCTAGTAAGTTTAGGGAGGACTACTGACCCATCAGAGTTTGGCAGAAAGCAGCACATTTATTATACTGACAGCTAAGCTCAAAAGAAAGGGGATGGGGGGGGGCTACACTCTCACTCACATACTCACGCTCCCAGGACAGGCACAGCACTGGAGATGTCAGGATCCTTCAAGGTAAGTGTCCCACAGCACAGCAATGGATGGTGTGATGAAGGTAAGTCTTCCCAAGGCACGATGGAATGCAACGCAGCGAACCGCTGGCCAGGCGGTCCGGGTGAAGGGCCTTCACGGGAGATACAATCTTGTGAGTGCACTGCTGAGCACATGGCCCCTTCCCCTTCTAAGGACCTGCTCCTCATGGCCTGCGACTTGAGATGACTTGGCTGCGTCTGGTTGGTCACACTCCACCTCGGGCAGTGTCAATGCACTAGGTGTGTGATTGCTGCCTAATTAGAGTTCCAGACACCTTGTCTACCTGGGAGCTCTTCTGATCTTCCAGCTTTTCAAGCAGCCCATTCATCCCACAAGCATTCCAAGAGGAGAGGAGACAAAATGTAGTGTAACTGACCTTTTGAGCATACAGGTTATACATAGCATACAGATCACTGCTGTTCCTACAACATCTACTAGTCTCAGCTGGAGAGCAGTCTTGGTTCCAACTTCTAGCCAATACTCCTTCCAACAAATAGCAGGAAAGAAATTAAGTCTCAATAATGATTACACATCTCAGCCTCTTGTGGGAGCCCCAAGAGGAAAATCTGTCATTCCATTTTAACATTTACTTTAGTAATATTGACAATGTGTCCCTATGCCATTTGCCAGAAGCAGTGGATAAATGGATATCCTCATCAAACATCTGAAAAAGATTCTAATTCACAGCATCATCTTTAAGGGGCCAAATCCTAGTCACATTAGTTAGTAAGAGTTTTGCTATCGATTCAAATAGAACTTGGCTTCAGCCCCAATACAGAAAAGAAAGTTTGTTCATGAAGTGTAGTTTCCTAGTGGTAAGTAGCATTTCTGTAGCACTGAATATTTAACTAGATACAATGGGCAAAATTTATCCCTAGTGTTAATTCCATTAATTCCAAGAAGTTACACCAAGGATGGATTTAGTTCAGTATGTCCTTATGTCCTTAACAAACACATTGAGTTTGTTTCATGTTTTTCATTAAAAACTTTGTAAAAGGCTTTTATAAAGTTCCCTTCTTAAGTTACCCCAAAATAATTATTTCTGCCTATTTTTAAGGATATCATCTGAAAGCCCGGGTATAGTGGATTTTTATTTCCTTGACTGTCATTCACTGAAAGGCTCCTTTTTAAAATAAATTAGGTCTTCAGATTCTTTGCCACAGGGCAAATCTGATTGTCTCTAAGTAGTTCAGCCTCTTGAAAATTTAGTGATTTCTTCAAGGAAAAAAAAGGTTACTAGCAACAACCTCTTCCCAGTTAGTATGACCTCTATGTTTTGTTCTTTCAAGACATCTAGGGTGATTATAGAAACAGAGATTTCCTACCTCTTGGACCATCTGAGTGGACTGTTACATTCAGTTGTCTTGAATAAACATGCATGAAAAAGTGGGCATAATTCTCAAAATTGCACATTGAAAGGATGTTCCTTCACAGATAAGAACAATAAAGACTTTTTAAAATTTTTAGTTACATATATAAATACAAAGTACTTTTGTACATCCAGACCCTGTATAGTTCATGATTCTGCAACTGTTCAATTGGCCACAACTTCTGCACCGGCATCTAAGCATTCATTTAAAAGAAAAAAAAATGTCTAGCATTTATAATTAGCAGCAAAACCTTCAAAGCATGAACTAAGTATAAACTGATGCATTGACCTCTGCCTGAATCAGCAGAGTGAAGCAAGAGCTCTGAGAGGTATACATTGTCCCATTTATCTCAGTGAATTTTTAACATTGAAACCTAATGATAACTTAACTATCCCACTGCTGATTATTTTAACCAAAATATCCAGTTCATGTGCTTATCCCACAACCCTGAAGTGCCTCTGAGAGCTCCCTGAATAACCGTAATTCCGAAACGTCCATTTTCTCCCTTGACAACTTTTACAGTGCAATTATTCATCATCAAAACAAAACTTATGGCACACCAAAAACATGGGGACAGTATTAAAAAGTTTAATTTAGTACTAAATACACATTTACTATCCAAATAAACAGAAGAAGAAAATATTTCATTTTAAGGTAATTTATTCAAACCCTTGGTTCTCCAGGATTCAAGGGTGTTACCATGGTTTGGTAGGACACAAGTGACTTTGAGTGAACCTAGTTTCCAGTAATCTAGAAGCAGTAAGAATGTAAGAAAAGTCAAACCTTTAAAAGAAAACATATTTGTGAAATGGACAAACATACTGACATTCCCAGAAATTCAGGAAGAACCATCCACAGATTCTGAAGAAGGGGGAAATTGATTGTGAGCAGACAAAGTCAGAGCCATGGAATCAATGGAGATTTTTTCATAATATGTAAATTTCTCTTTAGTACACTCCCACTCCAACATCAACTTCCTGGATACCATGATCAGTTTCAGCAATGAACCCTGCAGACAACTATATACAATAACCTATGGATCACCGCACTTACCTTCACAAATCCATTAACCACCCCAAACACACCAAGAAATCTGTTATCTACAGCCAGGCACTCAGATACTACAGAATATGCACCAAGAAAAAAGTCCATGATACACACCTTACCACACTTAAAAATGCCTTCACTGAGCAAGGATGCTCCACCAGAGAAGTAGATCACATCATAGAACTGGCCACCCAAATAATCCTGAGAGAACTTCCTTCAATACGGGGGGGAGGGGGAAATCACTCTCAGACTGCACATCCCTAGTTGTCACCTGCCACTACAGAGTGGAACCTATATGGGGTATCATTAAACAATTACAATCCATATTCAATATATACCACATCCTGAAAGAAATCTTTCCCCAAACCTCTCTTTTGGCCTTCAAACAACTCCAAACTTCGTCAAGCTCATCATCAGAAGCAAGCTCCTCACAGTCCAGGACACACCAACTCAAAGCAACACCAGCCCCTGACTTAACAGGAGTTGCAAAACTTGAAGACATATCTCCACTGATATAACAATCAATACCCTGCACCACACACCTTTCAAGATTCATAGGTCCAACACATGCCTATCACAACATGTGGTGTGCCTCATCCAATACACCAAATGTCCCAACAGCAACTGGGTGAACGAGACAATCACTATGCTCTGGAAATAACTTTCACAGAAAAATGATGAAAGAGAAAAACACCATATCACCCAAGAGTGAACACTTTTCACAAAGCAATCAATCCATATCTGATGTCTCAGTCCTCATCCTCAAAGGAAACCTGCACAACACCTTCAAAAGACAAGCCTGGGAGTTTAAATTCATAACTTTGCTAGACATTGAAAGTCATGGAGTAAGGGCCTGTCTAACTTGAAATGCTACAGTGGCACAGCTATGGCACTGCAGCTGTGCAGCTGTAGCTCTTCAGTGTAGACATTACTTATGCCAACAAGAGGGGTTCTCCTATCAATGTAGGTAATACATCTCCCCAAGAGGCGATAGTGAGGTCAATGGAAAAATTCTTCCGTGGACCTAGCACCATCTACACCCCTGATTTTTCACACCCCTGAACAATGTAGCTAGGTCAAACTAACTTTTAAGTGTAGACCAGGCCTTAATAAACACACTTGATTTATAGCTTATTATAACAATCTGTAACCCACTTTTGGGGGGTTGAAATCCTAGTGGCGGTGGTCTTGACTGTAACACAAAGTGGCAAAATTCAGTGGCCATGTTGCCCCGGGGTGGGAGTCAGTGGCCAGTGGTAGGTGAACCCAAGCTCTCCCTGCTCCGCTGGGTTCCAATCCAGAGCCTGGTGAATAGTAGCTCAAATATGTAGCCATAGGGTGGGTGCCCTTACGTCTGTTTCCTGGGCCACTTCCTACACTGCTTTTGGTTCCTCCGTCACTGCTACTGGCCAGCTTCCGGATTCCCCCAGGAGCTCTCTCTGAGTGCACTCTATCAGCCATGGCCCATCGTTCCCGGCCTTCCTGGAGTGAGGGGCCTGAGGCAGCTTGGCAGTAGGATCTGGTCTTGACCTCATACGACCCCGGCAGCTTTTCTGAAGAAGCGTGCAGTGCACAACTGCTCCCCTGCTCTGTCTGCCCAGACTGAGCTCAGCTGCTCCATTTTGAGCCCTGCCTCCAATGTGAGCATGCCCAGAAGGTGTGGCTGGGTGGGGCCTTCTTGGTCTAGAACTGTTCTTTAACCCTCAGTTCACTAGAGTGGGACTCGTGCACCCTATCACTTCCAATAACCCCCTTTTTTGTCCTATGACTGCAGAGGTGTTAACTGGCCACTTCACCTTGGATGGTCTCTTACTTGCACTAACAATCTGGTCCACCTTGTATTTAGCTGTGACTCTCTCAGGCCTGGTCTAAACTAGGAATTTACTTTGGTTTAGCTATATCTCTCAGGAGGGTGAAAAATCTACAACACTGACACACATAGCTGTGCCAACCTAACCCCCTGTGTAGACCAGTGCTAAGTCAACTGAAGAATTCTTTTGTCAACCTAGCTACCAACTCTTGGGAAGATGAATTAACTACAATGACAGTAGAAGCCCTCCCATTGTCAGTGGGTAGTGTCTACACTGAAGTGCTGTAGCGTCACAGCTGTAGTGGTGCAGCTGTGTCGCTGCAGATTTTTAAGCATAGACATACCCTGACTCCTTTCCCAGACCTGAAGAAGAGGTCTCTGTAAGGATATGTCTACACTTCAAATGCTACAGCACAGCTGCACTGCTGTAGTGCTTCAGTATAGACTCTATCTACAACAACAACAGTATGGGTTCTTCCATTGGCATAGATAATCCACCTCCCTGAGGCCTGGTCTACACAACAGAGTTAGGTCAACTCAAGGCAGCTTACATCAACCTAAATATTAAGTGTCTCCACTAAAATTTTGCTCCCACCAACGTAACAGCTTACCTGCTAAGCCAACTTTATAACTTCACCTCCATGGACGGCTCAGAGTTTGATAGACATAGGTTGACCCAGTGTCAGTATAGACACTGTGTTACTTACATGGACTGTTGTTGCCTCGAGGAGGTGTCCCACAATGCCGCTCCTTGATCGCTCTCCATTTTGAACTCTGCTGTCCAGTGGCCGGATATACAGGAAGCCATCCCACCCCTTTAAAGCCCCATGAAATTTTGGAAATTCCATTTCCTGGTTACCCAGTTTGAAGAGCTCATCTAGCAACTCTCAAGCACGCCTAGCAACTGGCCAGCTGACCATGCAGACTACCTGCTGCAGATCCGTTCATACCTGGAGTACACAAGAGGGTGCTGGATTTCCTGGATCTTTGGGGAGAAATGGCTGTGCAGGTATAGCTCTGATCCAGACGTAGAAATGTTGACACCTACAAGCAAATTACTCGGGGCATAGAGGAGAAGGCTACAAGAGGCATTGTGATGGGGCATCTGCCCTACACTGGCAGAAAAGGGGTTAAAAGCAGCCCTAGGGAGGCTGCACAGGAGGCAGCCAATCACAGAAGGGCTTATGGGAGCAGCCAATCACTGCCGGGCTGGCCCATACAAGAAGGGCTGCAGAACAGAGCAGAGTGAGTCACTCCCTGGAGCTTGAGGAGGGAGGAGGACTGGCTGCCTTGCAGGCGGAGGGCAGCAAGCACTCTGGGCAGAGCAGTGCTGCAGGCAGAGACCCAGGGAGCTAAAGACAGCTCCTGGCAGGGGGCATGGCATGGAATTAAGGGGTAGGCTAGTGTCTCCCAGGATCACTCCTGGCATTTCAGCATCCCCAGTGGTAATCCACCAGTTTGGAAAGAAAGTCTCTGCTTGCAGTCCTATGTTCTTAAAGATGTGTGTGCCATGCACCTTCCCTGACCAGCCCACATTGATGTTGGTAAAGCGTCCTTGGTGATTCACCAGCACTTGCATTACCATAGAAAAGTAGCGCTTTCTGTTGATGTACTCTGTGACAAGTAGGGTGACCAGTTAGCAAGTGTGAAAAATCGGGACGGGGGGGGAGGGGTAATAAGACCCCATATAAAAAAAGCCCCAAATATCAGGACTGTCCCTATAAACATCAGGACATCTGGTCACCCTAGTGACAAGGCAGTCTGGTGCCAAAATAGGTAAATGCATGCCATCTATTGCCCCACTGCAGTTTGGGAACCCCATTCCTGCACATTGATCCCACTCACAGTCCTTCATAGTAGAAGGCGACTAATAGGCCTGCATATTTGCATCACAACAGCGCCCATGATGGTTTTCCCAACTCCAAATTCACTACTGACTGATTGGCAGCCATCAAGCATAGCAAGTTTCCACCCAGTGATCGCCATTCACTTCTCCACTGCAGATCTCATTTTGTTGTTGCTGCGCTGGAAGACTGAGAAGAGCTCTGCACACAGGTTCAGGAAGATGGCAAAAGTTCTGCAGCCACTGCTCATCGTCCCAAACCTGCATGACAATGCGATCCCACCAGTCAGTGCTTGTTTCTCGAGCCCAGAACCAGAGCTCCACCATCTTCAGCTGCTCTGTGAATGCCACCAACAACCTTGAATTGTTTCTTTCCATGTCCCACAGCAATCCAGCCTCCAAGGAATCACCATGTTCCCTGCAGGTCCTCTGGCAGCTCTGCAAATATTCCAGGATCAGGAGCCATGTGCTGGCAACATTCATCACAATAGTGCAGAGCTGTGCAGGATCCATGCTTCTTACATAGGTGGTGGAAAGTGAGAAGGGACACATGGGTTTGTGGGGATTTTGAAAAGAGGCGTAAAACATTATGGGATGCAGATTAAATTATGGGATGGAGAACACTGCATTATGGAACATTGAAATCATGCTCCCAGTCACTCCCGCATGACTCATTTTGGCCCCATGTGGCATTGCAAAAGCTTCCCAAAACACCCTACGCTAGATGGCGGCAAGTTGTACAGTAAGATAGCTACCCACAGTGAACTGCTCTCTGCATAGATGCAAGCACTGCTAATGAAGACACACACCACTGACACAGGGAGTGTAGAGTAGACACACAAAAGCAATGGCTTTATGCTGATGTAACTTAAGTTGACATAACTTTGTAGCATAGATATGTCCTGACAGGTGGTACCTAGGTTGGTGGAAGAATTCTTTTGTTGACCTAGCACTGTCTACATGGAGACTTAGGTCAGCTTAACTACGCCACTCAGGGGGTATGAACTTTTCACACCCTTGACTGATACAGTTAAACTGACCTAATTTTCTAGCGTAGACTAGTCCTAAGCTCGAAAGCTTGTCTCTTTCACCAACAGAAATTGGTCCAATAAAATATATGACCTGCCCCACCTTCTCTCTCTAACCTCTATGTATGTTGGACTTTGCATTCTTATACAGGAACAAAAAACACAAACAGGAGCATAATAGCAGCAGTGATAATCCCAAAAAAACTAGATACCAATATTTGAAAACAGTTTTTTGGCATTTATTCCTCAACATGTTTTAAACCCTCCAAATATGGCCACATAATTACTAGTAGAGCTGTGACTTTTCTTTTCATTAATTTATTCTATAAGTAGCATAATGCACATAATTCTATGTGGATAAGTTAATAGAATTAGGTTTCTACATTATGGGCCTTAAAATACTGTATATGTATAAAATACACATACTGTGTATGTATAAAATTTGCCAAAAAATATTCCTCTCTCATGTGTTCTGCATTAACAGTTATACTTTTAAATACGATCTTGGTTTTGATCTAAGCCTTTTCTATTGAGTATACCCCACGGAATATACCCAACAAACAGAGATTCATCCTTGTGTGTTGATTCAGTGCCTGAGAAGCTCCTTCTGCCTACAGAAGGAAGGCAAACTCAGTCAATTGATTCATTCTATCTTCTTTGTTTCCATATCTTCCTATTTTCACGCTTGCTTAAATGTATTCTAGAAATACTGCAGATCAGCTCAGATGGATGTCAGAGCTCCCCGCCTCCCCCTAAAATGTCAAAGACATCTTTGGCTCGCTACACACACACACACCTGGGTCTGATTTTCCATGTCCTCATTTACGCTAGTTCAAAGTGAATGTAAAATTACCATTCTGACTTGATGCTGGTTTTACACCCTTTTTACGCTGGTTTAGATGACTACAACAAGGTGCAGTGCAATAGAAAATAATGTCCATATGCATGCAAAAAGATCACTTTATCCTGTGCTTGGTAACATGCATAATATAAAGAAAGGAAATATTGCACATCATGCAGTCCTGCTAATCTCATTTTATTCAAGGTTTGTTTGTTTTTTTCATTCTTAGCCTGAGGAATTTATTAAGCATGGGAGAGGTAATGAAGTAAAAATGCAAAGCCTCAATTCTCTCATTTTTTATGTCCAAAAGAAATCCTTCATTTAGGCAGAGATTTCAGCCTTTGAATTGTGCTCAAGGGCCATGCTGATTTGGACTTGTGAGTGGAAGACTCTGTGACACAGCACCAGGGGGGACAGAAGAGTGGCTGCTTTCAGCTCATTAAAAATAAAATCAGTAACAGCAACAAACGTCTTCCCTCTGCACAGTGCATTATTTGCACTGCTGATGCCTTCAATAAAACATAGTAGCTACTGAGGTGTTTTCACTGGCACAAGAGAAAGTTCTCCCTTGGAGGACTTTCATCTCTAGCAGGGAGGAGTCGATTCTTTCACATGGAAGAGAACAATCCCCTTTTAAGATTTCATCTTAAAGTTGCTGCACATAGAGAATTAACAAGACAGTCTTTAGCAGTTTGTATGTGAGTGAAGCAAAACATAACAGTAGCTCTATGGTAATAATTAATCAGAATAATGCTTGCATTTAACTGTGTCACTCAGAGTACCTTTCCCAGACCTGAAGAAGAGCTGTGTCGCTCGAAAGCTTGTCTCTGCAACCAACAGAAGTTAGTTCAATGAAAGATATCACCTCACACACCTTGTCTCTCTCTAATACCCTATCTGACCATTCAACAGATATACCTGGGAGTGCATTAAAGTATATTAAAGTGAACACATTTCTGGTATCTCTCTCTGGGAAGAAAGCTCTGTAGCCAGTCCATATCTGGTACAAGAGCCTGACCTGCTAGTAGCAGCCCTGAAACTTACCATGCACAAGTAGTGTATGACAGAAAGTATTTTAGGTTTACCATGAGGGGAAAACATTCCGTTAGTTTCCATTCGGAATTCTGACCTATCACAGCTGAGAGCAAGCAAGCTGTGTATTGTGTTCCATTTTGTGCATCATCAACATAATTATTTAGTAAATTCCATTCAGCAGTGGAAGCTCGTGCAGAACATGACAGACATACTTCTTAAATGAAGTATCTCACGATGAGCACATGACAATTGTACTTCCTTATGTACAGTGGCTATCTGGTGGCTTGTGGGTGGAGTTCATGGTGTTGATTTTGATCTGTAAACTCAAACTGCTATATGGCCTGGGACATACCTGCTTGAGAGATCCATAATACTACCTCTGTAGTCAACAGAGATAGTTGAGCTGAAGCTGTCTTAGGCTCTGATCCTGCTCCCTTTGGTGTTGTAAATTGCAAAACTCCCATTAACTTCATCTTATTAATTGTGGGCTTTAAACAAAGCACGTATCATAAAGCACATATATATCATGAAAGGAAGAACAGTCCACTCCTGACACAAAGCATCAGGTATTTTCATCATCATCTGATTCATTAGCCAGAGCATGCCAAATTTTGAATATACTGACACCTGTGCAACCCCACCCAACTCAATGCCCTCTTGGTCTTTGCTCTTTGTGATGCCTAACCTAGACCTTTTCTTCCTTCCGTTTGGTGTATTCAGCAGCTCTCCCTGAAAGTGGAATTTCTCTATGAACCACATTCATGTATGTAAATAGACAAGGCTCATTTTCAGAAATTCTGATCACTATATCTTCTAATAGCAAATGAGGATCTGTAACAAAATTGCCTATTAATTTAAACATCCATTCAGAACAAGAATTGATCCAAAATGTCATTTTTTGTCATTTTGACACAACAAAATTGTGAGAAATGTTCTACCATCTCTATTCAGAACATACATAATCAGAAGGCAATGTGTGAATTGAGACGTTAATCTTATATATCAGATCACCTGAATGTAACAAAGTTTTGCTGTTCATTACTCAAATGAACAACTTGAAGTATCTAAGTGGTTCAGCAAGGTAACATTTCATTGCAGGAATTGATTGTTCAGCCTGTGGCTGCACTGGCAAAGAAACAATGTAGGTAAGATTTTTTTCCAAGGATGAAATCTACAATATTGAGTCAAAGACTGCCGCTGTTAACCCCGGTGGGGTGAGATGAGTGAGGAAGTGGGTCTTGTTGAACCAGCTGCAGTTAGTGCTTCGGCAAGACCTTACAGAAGATTCTGCTGTGTCAGTTGCTTTTCTGTCTTACCTGTAAATCTCTAACTTTTCTGTTACAGTGAGGCTCTTCTGCCAAGACAAGTAGACACAATGGAGCCTTGAACCAATGTGTGCATTTAATCATCCGGTTTAATGTGGCATCACCTGGAAATCAGTCAATCATTTTCTGAATCACAGTGCTGCCATGTTTGTGTTTCATGTACACTTCACTGATCAAAATGTTTATTAACAGCAAATTCACAGTGAAGCAGTCCCTTCCAAGCATTAAATCTTAAGGCCTCAAGGCACCAATATTACTATCTGCCTCTGCAGCTCCATTTCCAATTCTCATTCTGCCCAGCTCTCTCTCCCCAACTTCAAGACTGCCACTCCAGTTGCAGCCTTACACCCCAGCCTCAAGGGGTGTGCTGGAGTGGCAGACAACACCTCCTGCTCCAATGTACCTTTTCCTCAATTCCTCAGTCGCTACTCTACTCTAAACCCAGCCTCCTGCTCCACCCTAATCCATCCACCACCTGGTGATCAGTAACCCAGCTGGAATCTCAGATGTGCTTCTATTTCTCACAAATTCATTCATTCCAGAATAATGGGTTAAGAAACTGAGGAAATGGGCCCAGGTTTCTAATGCAAATATCTGGTTTCCCCGTGTCACTTGAACTCCTTGATCTTCAGTACACATTCTTCAATCATTCTGGCATTTCCATTGATTCAAATTAAACACAGAGCTGATAATTAATTCAAAGTTCCACCTCCTCCTCTGCTACACAGAGCTAGTGGTTTCTTCATCTGAAAATAGTCATTTCTAGGAGGGATCACTTTCTCTCTATGCCTTTAGGCTTACGAGGTTCAGATGAGTTGGAGAACCTTCGTATAAATATCCAAACTCTGAGACCCTTACAACCACTCTCCCCAAAATATACCTCTGACTCTTATAAAATATACACAGTAATATTAAAATTCCACCCCATCACCTGTAATATCTCAGTATGATAGAAATCCTTGTCACAATGTATTGCTTAGCTACCTCTTTTTTTTTTAACAACTTGAATATTACCTTTTAGTAGCTAATGTTACAATAACAAAGTGGCCATTCACTCTGGGTGTCAACCAGCACTACTAAAATTAGCACAAAGTGACACCGTCTCATCCAAGGATTGAGTGGGCATGGGTACTTCTAGAGGTGGGTCTCTCTAAGCCAGGATTTCGGGACATAGAAGGAGTGTAAGGAAATTATTATTATTATTTGTGAAATAATTGTTCCATGGCTAAATAGATGAGATGGATAAATGTGTATTCTCAAGATAAATATAGCAGCTGGGCCTATCATTTTATTCCCACTAAATTAATTAAAAAGCTATAAATATGTATTTTGTTTTAGTTTCAGGATCTTGTAAAAGGAATAAAACAAGTACTTCGTTTTTATTTATGTAAATTAGATTCACTCCCCACCCCAACCTTTAGGAGAAAGAGGAATTCTGCTCAGTAACAGACAACTGCTTTCCGAGACTTTATGTAATGAAGGGCATCCATTTTTCTTTCAAGGATTCAGTGGGAAGGCATAGAGCTACAACTTCATTTTTATAGCACCAGCCATACCAACTCTCTCCCAAAATGTTTTACAGAACTCAATAATACAAGCAAATAGACAGTATATGCTCTCAGTTAACTAGGGATAGACTGTAGGGCAGACAGGTGTGTTCAACAGGGATTGAGAAGTGTGAATTTAGAAGAATAAGGGGTGTAAAACTAAGCTAAGAAAATGATGGGGGAATCTTTAAGGTGCTTAAGTGGTGACTTGGCAGCAAGCCTTGCTTATGAGGGAGGGTTACTTAGGTGGCAACCTGGCAGCTAGTCCTGGCCAAGGAAAGAAGCTAACTCTCTTGGGTTAAGAGCTTCTACTAAGAGCTTGAGCATCTTTGGAATCATTCTCCTGTTTATAAAAAAGTAAAGAGGGCTGCAAAACTGGCCTTAAAGGTGGTGCAGGCTACCAGGGAAGCAGGCAGAACAGTGCACTTCCTTTATTCATACTTGACCAGGCTGATCCTCAAAAGGGATTTGCTAACTCAGTCACTGGCAGTCTGCCAAGCCTATGTTCTTGTTGCCAGAATGTATTTCTTCCTGGTGCGGGTGAGGGTGGGGGTGGGGGGGAGGCAAAGTGAAGGAAACTTGAAATGCCTTGTTACAGTCTCCTGTCGGTAAAGTAGGCAGGGACAGAGTAGCAAAATCACAGGGCAGCACAGTGATTTGAAAACCCAGGATCCTTTAACAGGATCTTAGTTGAGAGGCACACTTTCCTAGGGTAAAAGCATAAGACCCTTTGGGGCTTGCCTCACATTTCCCTATGTAAGAGCAAAACAACCCAACAGAAGACACTTTGTCTAGCTCCTGGTAAAAAGCAGGGAATCTGATTTGTGACAAAAGACAAGGAAGAAAAATGATGACCAAAAATCTCAAATTTGGGTGCCTCTAGACACCTAAAGAGCAATGGCTTGACTGTAGAATGCTGAATACCTTCAGTTTAACTTGAAGGTAGTGGGAATTTTGGGGTGTGTAATACTTCTTAAAAAAAATCAAACCATTTATTCACATGCCTAAATATGGACTTATGGAAGCTAATTTTAGGCACCCATTTTTGAAAGCATTGGCTTCAGAAGGCTAATTTCTGTTCTTATTCACATGCATGCAACTCCACTGACTTCACATAAGAAACTGAGAGCAGAATTTGGTCTGGTAGATTTTTCAGGCACAACTGTTTCACAAGTCTTATATATGTCCATCTAAAATGATCAAATTACAATAGAAAGATAATCATTACTGAATAATTGTTTGTAAATCACTTTGATTGTGTTAAGTCTGTAATTTTTATTGAGCAGACCAGCTAGCCCAACTGAGCTGCAGTTGGTGCAAAGCTGTGATGGTGAAGAGGAGTGTGGAAAATGTGGGTTCAAGACCACTTCCCCTGGGCAGGCTAGTACAGTCATAGTAACACCACAAACGTACCCCTTACACAAGAGAGGGCATGAGGTTAGTTACGAACAGTTTAGGGCAGGTTTGCACTATGAAACTGGTAGAAAGCTACGCTAACAGACTTGACAATGTTATAGCCAAAGGAAATTTGAATTATACTCTCTTGCAGAGAAGGAGAAATAATCAAGAGGAAGACCGGTATAAATACATAATAATGGTCATATTATTTATAATGCAACCCCCCCCCAACACACTCAGGGGCACTGTAAAACATAAAAACATGATAAAAAATCCATTCTGAGCTGAAGGCTAAAATGTTACACATATTCATAATTTATGAATTTAGACTTGGAAAAAATTATATTGCTGTTATTCTCTAATATTTTTCTAAAATGTTTTATACACTTCAGTAGTTACACTGAATAAACTAAATGAAACAGGACCAGAGAGATCAAATTCAGTTGTGACACAAGCCCAATAGGATGTGTGCCTCCCTATGACTGGGTTGAATTTTAATCCAGAGAGAGTTTCTAAAGGTCATTCCATGTAAAACTTGTCATCAGACCATTTTTTTCCAGATACACTGACCCATACAAACATGCTCCCATGTGTGTCTGTACAACAGGCATCCTTAGCCACAAAATTACGTCAAGCTAAATTGTATCCACTCCCCGTCATCACAACATCATATCACCTGAAACAGCAGTTCTGAGTGGAAAGGAGAGAGCTGCATACCCAATGTTTTCCCAGTGATGCCTTTGGCTGGCACAGGTACACACCACTCCATACTCAGGTGTGAGCCTAATGGCAGAATTTAACCCCAGTTTTTGTCCCTATCAGAATGGAAACTTAGAGAGAGCTATGGCAAATCTAATATTCACAGTGTGTTTTGGTATCCCAAACAGGAAAATCACCACATGAATTACAAACATAGCTGAGATTACTAGAAAAATTATTATAATATTCCACTTTTACATATTGTTTTCCTAATGTTGAAATTCATATGTTACTATATATTATTTGCATTGTCATAGTGCCTAGTTATGGGCAAGGACCCCATTGTGTTAAGCAATGCACAAACACAAAACAAAAGACAGTCCTTGCTTCAAAAAGCTTAAAATCCAAGTATAAAGGAGGCAGCGACAGGTAGATCCAGACGGACAGAGGGGTACAAAGAAACAATGAGATGCTATTGGTCAGCATGATGGACTGAGTACATTAGTGGCCTGGAACGCAACTAGAGAAAATTTACCACATTTTTATTTGCTTTATGCCTAGTGACTGGACTGTAAGTGGTCATGGTGGCTTGTTGGGTCAAAAGGTAACCAAGTCCAAGTGTTCACTATATACCTAATTTGAACGGACATGCAGACAGAGTTTATAATTTTATCGCTGTTCCATATTGTTGCCTTTTTACAATATAACATTAAGGCATATCATGAGAGAAGAAAAAAGTCAGTTCCTCCACTAAAACCATGCCTGAATCAGGTAGCTCTGTATGCCGAATGGGGTTGGGAAAGAATTGAGGAGTCATAATGTACACACCATTGGACAAGAGTTCACAGTGCAACAGGAACTGGTTTCCATAATGTTGGGTCAGATCATGAACCCCTTAATCACAGTGACTCAATAAAGTGAGTCAGAGGTTAACAATCTGAAGGCTCAACGTTTATCCACAGAACCCACAAAGTGGTTTTACAGATCCCACTGTATTTTCATTACTGAGAGTACACTGTGAGGTAACTGGGAAAATGTTCACCTTTTATGTCAAGTATCAGAGGGGTAGCCGTGTTAGTCTGGATCTGTAAAAAGCAACAGAGAGTCCTGTGACACCTTTAAGACTAACAGATACATTGGAGCATAGGCTTTCGTGGGTGAATACCCACTTCGTCAGACGCATGCGTATGCTCCAATACATCTGTTAGTCTTAAAGGTGCCACAGGACTCTGTGTTACCTTTTATGTGTAACCACTTGAGCTGTAAAGACTAAAAAAGCAAATTCTATTTTAGAATAGAAGCTATATTCTAGAATAAACTATATAAAGGGGTATTACTTATAGATCAAGGGGAATAATAATGCTGACATACACCACCTTGGTACTGTAGTTTGGGAACTTTGTTAGAAATAGGACATTGATAGATTTAAAGAACCCAGTGAAGGACAAAAATAAAATTAAAGATTAGCAGTGAGAGGTTGAGGAAACTGAACAAGTACATAAGCCTCAAGAAACTGAGACAAAGGGAGGATGCTAGCCATCTACAAACAAGGGAGAGGCAGTCTAAAAGAGGGAGGGATTATTTATGGGTACAACGACTAGCAGGGCACTATAACAAGATGCAGTAGTTTGAACGTAGAAAGACAAAACTTGGAAAACTTTAGGTTGGTTATTAAAAAAAATCATTTGATCCGTAAGTGTAATTAGACAATGAAATGATCTACCTAACGAGTGTGATCTGATTAAGGCACATCTCTAAAGGTATTTAAGAGGAGACAATAAAAGATTTGAAGGATTTAGAGGAAAATCCTGTTTTACATAGGCCTGCGGACTATGTAAGCCATGAGAGTTCTTCCAGCCCTGCCATCTATTATTTCATGATTCACAAGCTGACTAGAATTGCCTGTAACTCAAATACTATCAATGCTTTTATAAGCAGTGTAGTTTGCTTATAACAAATATATCTTTTTCCCCCAACTTCTCTCTGTTCAATCTCTGAACCCAATATGCACTGTAAGGAGGTAAAGCAAACGTCTATGCCCATTCATACATATGCTATGAGCATGATGTTACTCCCTTTGAAATCAACGCTAACATTCTCAGTGACTTCAATGGCAGCAGAAATGGGTTCTAAATATGCAAGTAATGCATGTGTATAACAGAGAGGAATGCATTGGAGAAATTAAAGTCCATTCCCAATAATAAATTAAGCTCCCGAAATCATACTTTTTAAAATTCCTGAGAAAACCAGAAATCAGTGATCATGATTAAGGCTCTGTGTTTGTCACAGAGGTCACAGATTCCGAGACTTTCTGTAACCTCTGTAACTTCCGCAGCAGCCTGTGCGGCTGGCCTGAGAGCTACCTGAGCAGTTTGGACAGCCCCTGGGCCAGCTGTACCAGCCACTTCTGGGGCAGTCTCAGGTCCCCCAGGCCTCCAGCAGCAGGTGTTTGGGTGTGTGGGGGCACAGGGATGGGGATTGGGCTGGAGGGCGGTGCTTAACTGGGATGGGGGCTCCCCGGAAGGGCAAAAGAAACTCTCCTCCCTTAGCTCCTAGCTTCACGTGCTGCCTCCACCTTCAGGCACCGCCCCCACAGCTCCCATTGGCTGTGGTTCCCAGCCAATGGGAGCTGCAGAACTGGGGCTTGGGACGGAAGGGTGGCAGCATATGGAGCTAGGAGCTGGAGGTCACTGCTTCCCAGGAGTCGGGTAGGGAACCTGCCCCAGACCCGCCAAAACACACACCTCCCAAGCACCCATGGTGCACCCTGGGACATGCCCCCCTGAGAACCTGGGGCGCCCCCAGGGCTGCCCCCTCCCCAAGCTGGTCACCCCAAGTTTTAGTCAGGGGTATATAGTAAAAGTTATGGACAGGTCACGGGATGTGAATTTTTGTTTACTGTCCGTGACCTGTCCATGACTTTTACTAAAAATACCCTGACTAAAACATAGCCTTAATCATGAGTATTTTGGAAGGAAGTTTGTCCCCAAAAGTACAGTAACAAGACCTATTTTAGAAAACCCCACAAAACCAAAAAACCTATATTGTTGACCTATTAAAATATTCAAAGTATACAACTGATCTTCTGAGCTGAAGTCCCAGTTGGGCAAAATAAATTATGGTCCCATTCCTGCAATCCAATGTAAATGGGTGGACCCTTGAACCCACGTATAGTTTCACTGACTTTACAGCTACTGCACAATCAGGGCTTAAAACATCTGGGATTATTCACTAGCAGTAAGAATTATACAGTGGTTCAATGCATTTCCTAGGGAGCGATGGTATGGGAAATTGCTTTCTGTGCAGTTAATTCAACAAAATGCACTTTGTACTTGACCTCCTCGATTTCAGTGGGACTACTTGCAGAGTAAGGGTAGTTACAGTTAGCAAATCAGGATCTGATTAGTTTATGCAGTAGTATGTGGGCAGGGTTTATGTATGACATACAATGGAAGCAAACTTTAGTACTAGCAGGATTTAATCAGATCTAATTGTAATTGGCTCCTTACTATGCACTGAAATTAAAACTGTGTAAATCCATCAAAGTTTAGCTCAAAAGGTTCAAGTTCAATGGGTCCTCACAGATTGGGCTTGAGGATATACATCCTAGAATACTCAAGGAGCTGACTGAGGAGATATCTGAGCCATTAGTCATTATCTTTGAAAAGTCATGGCAGACTGGAGAGATTCCAGAGTCCTGAAAAATGGCAAATGCAGTGCCAATCTATAAACAGGGAAATAAGGACAACCCGAGGAATTACAGACCGGTTAGCTTAACTTTAGTTTAACTTTAGTACCTGGAAAGATAATGGAGCAAATCATTAAGTAATCAATTTGCAGACACCTAGTAGATTATAAAGTGATAAGTAACAACATGGATTTGTCAAGAACAAATTGTGTCAAACCAACCTAATAGCTTTCTTTGACAGAGTAACAAGCCTTGTGGATAGGTGGGAAAGTGGTAGATGTGGTATATCTTGAATTTAGTAAGGCTTTTTATATTGTCTCTCATAACTTTCTCATAAACAAACTACGGAAATACAACCTAGATGGATCTACTATAAAATGGATGCATAACTGGTTGGAAAACCATTCCCAGAGAGTAGGTATGAGTAATTTACAGTCAAGATGGAAGGGAATATCGAGTGGGGTCCCAAGGGATCAGTTCTGGGTCTGGTTTTGTTCAATTCTTCATCAATGATTTAGATAATGGCATTGAGCGTACTCTAATAAAGTTTTCAGATGATACCAAGCTGGGAGGGGTTTGCAAGTGCTTTGGAGGACAGGATTAAAATTCAAAATGATCTGGACAAACTGGAGAAATGGTCTGAAGGATGAAATTAAATAAAGACAAATAAAGCAAGTACTCCATTTAGGGAGGCATAAACAGGCACATGCATACAAAGTGGGAAATAACTGCCTAGGAAGGAGTACTGCAAAAAGGGATCTGGGGGTCCTAGTGGATCACAAGCTAAATATGAGTCAACAGTGTCACGCTGTTGCAAAATAAAAAAGCAAACATCATTCTAGGATGTATTAGAGCAGAAGTATTTAAAGCAAGACATTAGAAGTAATTCTTCTCCACGTGGATACTCAACTGGAGTATTGTGTCCAGTTCTGGGTGCCATATTTTAGGAAAGATGTGGACAAATTGGAGAAAGTCCAGAGAAGGAGCAACAAGAAAGATTAAAGGGGATTGGTCTAGATGGACCAGATGACTAGATGACCTCCTGAGGTCCCTTCCCACCTTGATATTCTATGATTCTATGATTCTAGAAATCATGACCTATGACGAAAGATTGAAAAAATGGGTTTGTTTAGTCTGGAGAAGAGAAGACTGAGGGGGGAACATGATAGCAATTTTCAAATACATAAAAGGTTGTTACAAGGAAGAGGGAGAAAAATTGTTCGCCTTAATAGGACAAGATGCAATAGGCTTAAATTGCAGCAATGACAGTTTAGGTTGGACATTAGGAAAAATTTCCTGTCAGGGTGTTAAGCACTGGAATAAATTGCCTAAGAAAGTTATGGAATCTCCGTCACTAGAGATTTTTAAGTTCAGGTTAAACAAGCACCTGTCAGGGATGATCTAGATAATACTTAGCCTTGCCATGAATGCATGGGACCGGACTGGATGACCTCTTCAGGTCCCTTCCAGTCCTATGATTCTATGACTTAAACAAGTTCATGTTGGCCGAAACCCAAGGTGACAGTAGTCCTCAGTTCTGATATATCAACAGAACTCTAACTTCACATGAACAACTTTCCCCTTTAGAGGCTGAGTTGTTATTATATGAGCCAAAACAGAAAAGGATGAGACAGTTCCCAATGACTAGAGCAATAAGATGGCAATAATGTTCTAGGCCACAGTCTGCTAATTAAATAGATACAAGCATTAACTGAAAACGTATCTCCCCCAGACTCTTCCCTCTGGAGCAGTGGAGACAAATAAAAATGACAGCTCTTTCAGATGAAGGATCCTGGTGGCACAGATATTCTAGGCTCTCGACTATTTACTAACCATGCATATTTTTACAGATCCAGACTAACACGGCTACCCCTCTGATATTTGACACCATGCAAGGCACTGCATTTAGCCGTATGGAATGGAAATCTATCAACCTCACATGCATCTGACGAAGTGGATATTCACCCACAAAAGCTTACGCTCCAATACATGTTAGTCTTAAAGGTGCCACAGGACTCTCTGTTGCTTTTAACCATGCATATACTCCTGTATATGCTTCAAAGCAGCAGCAAGAGCAGGACCTTACTGAACTGCCTGGTAACCAAAGCAGAAGACTGAGAAGTACCTACAGATGACATGTACATCCATATTTAGGCACCTAAAAAAATAACCTGATTCTGGAAGATACACGGTACCCATGACTCCTATAGCACTAGATGCTCCTCACTGGTGAAAATCAGACTATTTATATAGATACCAAAGGTGCTCAAGTTTAAAAAAACTAATTTTGCCCTAAGTGATTCTCCAAAGGCCAAACAACAAGCCAATGACAGAGCTAGGAATAGCAGCCAGGTTTCCTGTTGCCCAGTCAGTCCTGTTTTGTTATCCATTGGACTGTGCAAGGAAGCAGTGAAATTCACAATCCACATAGTGCTGTCAGAGGCACAGACTAAACAAACTGAAATTAAAGGCATTTTTCTTTCAGTTTTCATACTCTTTAGTGTTATTTTCAGAAATATTAAGTTAAAATATCAGATGTGATGTCAAGTTCATTGCACCCCTTTGAAGTCTATGACTGCAAAGAAATATCTCATTACATTCAGGGGAAGAGTTTTGATAGGCGTAAGTACTTGAAAAATTATATTCTTATATTTTTTCTACTATTACAGTATCAGTGTTTAACCTATCCAAATGAGACCAGAAATGTTAATAAATCGGGCATTAACTGACTGTATTTCAAACTGTAATTTGGCAGGATGTAATTGTAAAATCTTATGAAAAGTACTTTTGTGTGAATTGTTGTTAATTCATAGAAATTACATTACAAATTTGAAAAGGTAGGGAAAGGCATTGAACATTATATTTACTACTTCTATAGCAGTGGGATCACAGTATCATAAAAATGGTAGAGCCTTGGGAAGAATATTTCTGTGTGTACCCAGACGCTGATCAAGAATTAACCCCTCCATATTTAAAGTAGGGCTGTCGATTAATTGCAGTTAACTAACGCGATAAACTAAAAAAAAATTAACTGTGATTAAAAAGATTAATCGAGATTAATCACACTGTTAAACAATAGAATACCAATTGAAATGTATTAAATATTTTTGGATGTTTTTCTAGATTTTCAAATATATTGATTTCTATTAGAACACAGAATACAAAGTGTATAGTGCTCACTTTATATTATTTTTATTACAAATATTTGCACTGTGAAAATTATAAACATTTAGTATTTTTCAATTCACCTCAAAAGTACTGTAGTGCAATCTCTTTTTCATGAAAGTGAAACTTACAATTGTAGATTTTTTTGTTACATAACTGCACTCAAAAACAAAACAATGTAAAACCTCAGAGCCTACAAGTCCACTCAGTCCTACTTCTTGTTCAGCCAATCACTAAGACAAACAAGTTTGTTTACATTTATGGGAGATA
The DNA here is from genome assembly GCF_013100865.1 of Trachemys scripta elegans. Classification (NCBI taxonomy): domain Eukaryota; kingdom Metazoa; phylum Chordata; order Testudines; family Emydidae; genus Trachemys; species Trachemys scripta. The sequence continues at coordinate 58,304,794 of NC_048298.1, forward strand.
CTGCTGCCTGCTTCTTATTTATAACATTACCTGAATGTGAGAACAGGCATTCACATGGCAATTTTGTAGCTGGTGTTGCAAGGTATTTACGTGCCAGATATGCTAAAGCTTCATATGTCCCTTCATGCTTCAACCACCATTCCAGAGGATATGCATCCATGCTGATGATGGGTTATACTCGATAATGATCCAAATCAGAGCAGACTGGTACACGTTCATTTTCATCATCTGAGTCAGATGCCACCAGCAGAAGGTTGATTTTCTTTTTTAGTGGTTCGGGTTCTGTAGTTTCCGCATCAGAGTGTTCCTCTTTTAAGACTTCTGAAAATAAGGTCCACACCTCATCCCTCTCAGAGTTTGGAAGGCACTTCAGATTCTTAAACCTTGCGCTGAGTGCTGTAGCTATTTTTAGAAATCTCACATTGGTACCTTCTTTGCATTTTGTCAAATCTGCAGTGACAGTGTTCGTAAATCAAACAACATGTGCTGGGTCATCATCCGAGACTGCTATAACGTGAAATATATGGCAGAATGCGGGCAAAACAGAGCAAGGGACATACAATTCTCCACCAAGGAGTTCAGTCACAAATTTAATTAATGCATTATTTTTTTAACGAGCATCATCAGCATGGAGGCACGTCCTCTGAAATGGTGGCAGAAGCATGAAGGGGCATATGAATGTTTAGCATATCTGGCACGTAAATATCTTGTGACGCCGGTTATAACAGTTCCATGCAAACGCCTGTTCTCTCTTTCAGGTGACATTGTAAACAAGCAGCAGGCAGCAAATGTAACAAAACTTGTTTGTCTGAGCAATTGGCTGAACAAGAAGTAGGACTGAGTGGACTTGTAGGCTCTAAAGTTTTACATTGTTTTATTTTTGAGTGCTGATATTTTTTGTACATAATTCAACATTTGTAAGTTCAACTTTCATGATAAAGAGATTTCACTACAGTACTTATATTATGTAAATTGAAAATATTTTTGTTTTTTCCAGTGCAAATATTTGTATCAAAAATAAATATAAAGTGAGCACTGTACACTTTGTATGCTGTGTTGTAATTGAAATCAATATATTTTAAAATGTAGAAAACATCCAAATATATTTTATAAATGGTATTCTATTATTGTTTTACAGTGTGATTAATTGCGATTAATTTTTTTAATCGTTTGACAGCCCTAAAGGTTTGAGTGAAAATTTAGCTGCATGGCTCTTAGTGACTAAAAACCAATGTTAGTTCTGCCAAAACAGAAGGGGTAACAATCTCTAGACAGATTATCACTGAACAGTATAAATCAGCAGATTGTATGCTGAGTTTTTTTAGACTGTAGTATGTGAGCAGCTGGAAACTACCCTTCTTCCCCTACCAGGATAGAAAAATCTACACACAATTTTCTTCCCCGCAATAAAAAAAATCTTTAGCTGAACATCCACTGAAACAACAATTCACTTCACTGAAAAATTGCAGGTAGCACTTCTCTATCATTAAAAGTATAGAGACAACAGTGCAACCATGGTAAGAAAAATGAGTATGTAAAAATGGCACCTTCTCTCTCAAAATATCTGATCCCTGGAGATATTCAGGGCTGTATTTGCAACTTCAGTAAAAAATATTGTCACTGCTTTTTTACTTCTGTTACAACTTCACAGCCAATACAGCTACAAGAGAGTGAGTTAGAGTCTATCTTGGTTCATGCATCATTGCCTACATTATGCAAGTTTCAATTGCAGGAACATATTCCACCCTCAGGAACACCTATGCAGTCCCACTGAAAGAAAGATCCATCTCATATTAGACTATAAATGGCAAATAAACATTTCTGAAAAAATTATTCTGCCAAGCACACTCTTAAAGCATTACAGAGGAAAAGATGGAAGATACACAGTCTTAATGATTGAATATTTGCCCACGTAAACTTGTTTCCACTCAGATACAAAAATACAAAAAGGAGAATGACAAATATATAGCTGGACAGTATAAAGACAACAGGGAAGCTAAAATATAATTAAGGTCCAGAATATGACCCACCAAATCTTTATTTCTGATGATGATGTATCAGCTAGAAACAAACTGACATAACATTCAGATACTCGGTTGAGTTTACAGGGGTGGCAAGTTAGAAAAGCAGCCTTTTTCTTACAAATTGAATGATTATGATGACGAATTCACTCTGACAGTAAATCTCGAAGTCAGTAATAATTCCTTTTTTTCACAAAGTCACTTTCCAGACTAGAACCATACTTTAGAATCCTGGAGACAGGCCCCTCCCATGAAATATTCCAGTTCATGAGTATTGCCCATCTATAAGCTAGTAAAAGAAAGAGTTGAAGAAATTTACTTTAATGTGACCCAACAGTTGGAATTTGCTTAAGTTTCTTCATAATATCAAAGCAGAATGGAATCCAGCTCACACTCTTGTAACTGTGTTCTGCAGTGCTAGCCAGAACAAAAACGAATTTTTGATATTCAAATCAGCATATAATACCTGAATAGCTACAGAGATCAGATTTGTTGAGTAAGAAGGCGCCATTTTCATTTTTCATTTTATACAACTGATTGTGAAATGCTGGTAACTCCCACACACAGCTGCTTCAACAATGAAAGATCACATATATACTCCTAGCCAGCATTACTGATCTTCAGATACTTTCCTGTCCCTCTTGACAGATGTGTAGATAAATTTTCCCACAACTACCTGTTATATTTGGACCCAGCAGGGAAGGAGATAGACTAACAGAGGGAGCAGATAAAACACAGCTGTTTGTTGTGGTGATAGCTTTGTTGTTCCTGCAGCAAAACTGAAACTAACATGAAGCTGAAGCTTTTCCTGGGAGAGGGGGAGTGTTCACACATTTAAAGAGGCAGGCATCACATTCCTCAACCCTACTTTAAAAAACTTCCCAAATATATATACACATTATTGTCTACAAGGTTAAACAAAAAATACTATCTAACGTAACTAAAAGTTGTGGATGGACTGGTGAGAACAGGGATGGATACCAACCATGGATCACAGGTATCAAAGACAGGTAAGTAACCCATCTCAAACCCACCCTATCCCTTGCTACATCGTCTATGGTTGAGCATTAGATCTAACTAACCGGATCTAGTCCGAGAGTGCACGTCTGCTCCCCAAAAAAAAAAAAAAAATAACTAATAAACCCCAAGATGACAACTTTGTTCAGTGAGTGGCTACTGCAGGCCAGTAACCAGTGTGGAAGGTGTACCCACCACAGAGAGAGAGCTTTTAGACACCTGAGCCCCAAAGATTCCAGAGTTCAAGAGCCATTGTGCACAAACGGCACATGCTGAGGATTGCTGGGCACACCAGGTTATTTGCAGAAAATTCCAATTTCAATTAGGAGTTGTAACAGAAGGAGATTCAATCAGAGGAACAGAAAGTCCTGCTGGAACATGCCCAGACTCCAGTACTTGACATATGGATCAGCTGAAACCTTGACATTTCCATAAAATACCATTGGATAGTTTTACCATGAATGAAACAGGTTCTGTGCCTTTTACAAGTTTTCCAGGTACCTATTTCACTCCACAGCTGCAGCTGCGAGTTCACACTAAGTATCCTACTTGAAAAGGATGATGATGACAAGTATCATGTTGTTGATCAATTTGCATAGCTTGGGATTTGGCTACACGTAAGGCAGTATCAGGATGTAGCAGGTCCTAACAAGTATGCAAAGTTCACTTCAAGAAAAGTGTTGCAGGTTGCTCCTGTTTAATAGCATATGGTGCGACAGATCATGGTGATGTGTCCTTTCTTCTGGAATTTTCTGCAAATAACCTGGTGTGCCCAGCAATCCTCAGCATGTGCCGTTTGTGCACAATGGCCACATGGAAATTCCTGATGTTCCTGTAATCCTCTATCTTGCCGATTTACAAGATGAACTTCTCAGTTCACACTAAATTCTAGAGAATCTGTCTCTGCAGTCTCTGTGGCAATAGCTATTTCAACAGATTCTTGTGTGTAAGCACTGATACAGTCAGTAACTTTTTCTAGATCTAACTGGTCACGTAGGGCATCATTTACTATTTGTCCAAACTGACAATGCTCTGACAACCTCCTTAGAGCAGCAACAAACTGTGATACTGACTCTCCACTTCCCTGATATCACTGATGGAACTGATATCATTCTGCTATCACTGATGGGGTAGGACAAAAATGTCCCTTCATTGCTGCAGTAATTGCAGTGTACTTGGCAGTTTCAGGCACAGCTGGAGGTCCATAGGTCACACAGAAGTCCATATTCCTTCAAACTCCTCACTGTTAGTAAACTGGAAACTCATCGTCCATCTGGAATGGTGTTGTGGGTTACAAATCACTCAAATCATTTAAGATTTGCCACCCATGATTCAAAGTTGTCAAATTCACCAACATTGCCCACAAAAGTTGCCATTTCTCTGCCCTCCTGTTGGAATTCACATCTCCTGAATGTCTTCTGTCAGCCACAGAGAAAGTGTTTTTGTGTGTGTGTATTACTGCACTATCTGTGCTTGACTGCCTCTTCTGGCTGCATGCCAACACTGCAGACTGCAGAATTCTTCCTCTGGCTGTACTTAGGCTCCCTCAGTGCAGACTGAGCTGTTTGCCTGCTTCCATGCGGTCAACCAATATGGCTGCTTACTTCCCCCTTACTGCTTTGTTTGCAATTGCACCAGGCAGCAGCCTATTCCTTTGTTCTGTTTTTAATTACCAATTCCCTTTCTCTAGCTGTCCCAGCAGCAGTCTGTCACCTTGTGCCTACAGATGAACTTTCCTCCTTTTTTAATAGTATTATTTGCTTTCTGTTTCTTCTTTTCTTCAGACAGGGGCAGCAATGGACACTCATGTGATAGAAATTGTGCATCACCAAATGTTACGTCTGGACTCAGCAGAGAAGGAGCTAGACACAGAGGGAGCTGATAGAAACACACAGCTGTCTGCTCTGGTGGTAGCTTTATTGTCCTTGCAGCAAAACTGAAATCAACAGGAAACTGAAGCTTTTCCTGTGGAGGGGGAGAGTCCTCAGACATTTAAAGGGACAGCACACTACCCAGTCCATCTTTAGAAGCTTATAGGTATGAATATCTTCACAGAATTACCACACAAGAAGTTAATTGCTTGATTTTTGCATAGGTGCACACACGTATCACGCTCAAATTCTACTGATCAGTACTCACCAAACACTGAAACTGCAGATGTGCATACAAGTAAATATTCTCACAAACCCCTATTTTTAACTATTGATATGACTTTCATGACCAAATTGCCTGAACACTTCATAACTTTTAATGGAAGTGTTATGCCCCATTTTTAAATATGGAAAACCAAGAGACAAGATACGTTAGGTGAGTTTACCAACATCACACAGGAAGTCAGGCTGTAGCTGAGCGAGGATTTCAATCCAGATCACCAGAGCCCCAGTGAAGAGACCTTTTGATTTGCCCACCAGCCTAACTTTTAAAAGCATCAAAAAATTCTCCTCCTTTCCCTACTCACCAACATACATACACATAGAGTTCTACCGAAGAACAAAGATACTTCCCAATGATTTTCTGGGCCCCAAGCTAGCTAATTCAGGGCTTAATTATATAAAATGAGCAGTGTAAAAATAAACTTGCAATAATTTAACAAATTAAAATAAACGTCAGGTTCTATCATAACAGTTTCTCATTTCAACAAAATTAGATTAATTACATAATTCTGAGATATACTTTGGAATTTTAATTTTTTCCTTCAGTTGGAATAAATTGAGATTCACAGTTAAAAATGGACATTTTGTTATTAAAGCAGATTTAGAAATTAAATCTCAGCAAAAATTAACACCATGATGTTTTGCTACTTTATTAGTGTTACAAACTGCCATTTATGGTTCTGGTTAAATTTAAAGCACAAAATATAAGGTACATCATAGTAGAATATGTTGATTTAAAAATAGAGGGCTAAATTGTGGTGGTAAGTACTGAGAGCATAATCAACTGGTGAGTGTGTGTTACAGGTCCTCTCCTGTCACACACATACCCCGGGATGATCCACAGAGGATAAGAGTTATTACAACACCACCCTGCAGAACCCAGATTCTTTAGCTCAAGCTGTAGCAGCTCCCACTTTTAGCTCCCAGTTTAATCCCTGGTGTGTTGGCCAACAGAGAGTGGCCATCACAAAAACAGAGTGGATACATAAGAGAAATACATCACAAGGCAGTAAATAAATATATGTAAAAGTTAAGTATCAGAGGGGTAGCCGTGTTAGTCTGGATCTGTAAAAAGCAACAGAGAGTCCTGTGGCACCTTATAGACTAACGGATGTATTGGAGCATAAACTTTCATGGGTTGCATCCGACGAAGTGGGCATTCACCCACGAAAGCTTATGCTCCAATACATCTGTTAGTCTTAAAGGTGCCACAGGACTCTCTGTTGCTCATGTGACAGTTAGTTACACTAGGTACATGGAATGGTGTCAATGTACTTATCTTACATTCAAGTCATTTTAGCTGGAACAATAATATCTTATACAGTAACTCCTCACTTAACGTTGTTGTTATGTTCCTGAAAAATGCGACTTTAAGCGAAATTATGTTAAGCAAATCCAATTTCCCCATAAGAATTAATGTAAATGGGGGGTTAGGTTCCAAGGAAATTTTTTTCACCAGACAAAAGACTATATTATATAAGTTTTAAACAATTTAATACAGTACACAGCAATGATGATTGTGAAGCTTGGGTGAGGTGGTGAAGTCAGAGGGTGGGATATTTCCCAGGGAATGCCTTACTGCTAAATGATGAACTAGCATTTGGCTGAGCCCTCTGGTGTTAATACATTGTTGTTAATGTAGCCTCACACTCTACAAGGCAGCACAAATGGAGGGAGAGGAGACAGCATGGCAAACAGAGACACACACCCTGTGTGAGAGAGAGATAAAGCTGCACATTGCCCCTTTATTTACTCTGACCCCACTTAAGTATATTGCCTTTTTAAGTAGATCAGCAAGTTGAGACAGCAGCTGCTGCCAGCGATCGCCCTCTGTCCTGAGCCCTGTCATTGTGTCTTCCCCCCCCCCAGTGCTCTATGGAGATGGTGTAAGCGGGGGGCAGTAGCAGGGTAGAGGGTGACACCATGACATTAACCCCCCCATCCCTCTTCCCCTACACAGCAAGCAGGAGGCTACCAGGAGCAACTCCAAGGCAGAAGGCAGGAGCAGCACAGGGACAGTTGAACTGCTGGCAATTGATAGACTGCTGGGTGGCTGCCACACAGGGAACTTAGGGGAGTGGGGAGCTGATGGGGGGCTGCCAGTCCAGCCTCGTTCCAAGTCCTCCCCAACTAGCTCCAACGGGCTGCTCTTTCTGCAAGCAGTGAACAAAGCAGGCAGCTGCCAAACAATGTTATACGGGAGCATTGTACAACTTTAAACGAACATATTCTCTAATTGATCAGCAACGTAATAATGAAACAACATTAACTGGGACGAATTTAAATGAGGAGTTACTGTATGTATAACTTCAACATGAAGGCTCTCGAAGCTTCTTTAAAAGTACATACATGCAATCCACTGAAAAATGCAGCCACCTCTGGGAAGGAGAATTGTAGCGTAATAGCACAGGGTACAATGCTGCGCATCAGAGAATGAGGAAAGAAAATGTAACCTATCATGCTACATTACACATGGTACAAATACTGAACACAACCTGATTTCACACCCTTTGTTGTTATTATTATTACTGTACCACACTGAGTCATTTCTTTTAAAGCGGAGTCTATGGCTATGTCTATACCACAAGCTATGGGTGTGATTCCCTTGCTCATGAACACATATTCACAGTAGCTCTCATTGAACTAGCACAAGTATAACTAGTGGCATAGCTATGGTAGCATAGGTAATATCAGGGGAGGCATGCTGTAGGTGTGCCGGTGACGTACCCACCAGTTCCAGATGGGTTTGTGCTCTCCCTGGCTAAGCCATGTCTCCACTGCCTCTAGCTGTAGTGCCACGCTTACACTGCTATTTATACTGATGCTAGCCCAATGAGAGCTAGTGCGAATATGTGTATATGTGCAAAGGAAGCACATTCCTAGCTCGTAGTGTAGATGTAGCCTGTAAGACATTACCTGTGAAAACCTGTCTCCTCTTAAGTCTTTATTGGCCTCTAATATCTACAACGCACCTCCACTGCAAAGTGCAGATTGGAGCAAAACAGGATTTTTTTTTTTTTAAATGGGAGAGAAGACATAGTGTGCCGTCAGTCGGTATGTTCTCCTCTCTGGTTTGTCATGTCTAGATCTTCTGCATACAAAAAGAGGGGAGAGCATGGCCAGGGAACAGCTGCTCTGAGAGCCATGTGGAATATCAGATCAGATTGCCTTATCTGACACAGCATTAACTGATCCTCCGCTCTCTGTGTTCTCCACCCCCTGCCTGCATTGTGTTCCCCACCAGTCCCAGCAGGGTGTGGAGACCATGTGGCCTAACATCAGTACCTCAAAATCCACATGGACTTTTGATTATTTTGTTCCCCTCTGTGCGTTTCTATATGGGACAGGGACAGACAGCACTTTGTGTATACTCTACAAGGCTTACAGTTTGCCTTTACTACCTGAAATGTTACTTTTGACTTAACAAAGGATTCACTAACCAGGTGCAGGAAGAGTCGAGAGAAATAGAAACAAAGAGAGAGGCAGATTGGGACATGATAGATTAGGGAGAATGCAAAACAAGGACGTACTGTGTATGTCTACCACTGACGGCAGCATGCAGGGTGTGTGTAGCTACACACCGTAATGAAAAACAGCTGCATCCATACTGTGGTGTGTAGCTACATTTGTCAGTGAAAGACACTGGCATGGGGAAAGGCTTCAGCAACAGGGAACTGCTGGAGCCTTTCCCCACTGACTCCCGCCTGCCAGAGACCTTCCCCTGCAGCGGGGAAAGGCCCTAGCAGTGTAGACATGGGGGCAGGGAGGAGGGCACTGCCTGGGCATGTAGAGAGTTGTGTAGGGTACATACCCAAAGAGTACAGGTGTGTGTCTACTCACCTAAGCATTGCCTCACCATCTACACACTATTTATACCCATACTAGGGGATTGTGCAGGGTGCATATTCTACATGCCATGGTAATCTTGGAGCAGTCTTGCTCCAGGGATGTCTGACATTTCATTTCCTATGCATTGTCTCATTTCCCATGCAATACTTAACAGACCTCTTTAACCTCTCTTGATTTTGAGCCTTGTATTTCACAGTCTCCACGACTAAAGGTCCTAAGAAGACGGGTAATAAAGCAGTTGACCAGTTGGCAGCCACAGGTTTGGAGGTGTTGATAAGCGTAAGGTTCTTCACTTTTAGGGTCTGCTATTCAACACCATCATTTGGACCTGATGATGATACTGGAGGTGCTGGAATACTTTCCCTAACAGCAGATGCCATTCCGTATTGCCTATGATGGAAGTGAGATACCACAGCACACCCAGGAACTGATAATTGAGTGTTAGTAGCAGAGTGTGCTTCCCAAAAGATGACGTGTGCTTCATGTTCTACGGCTAGCTGGAGGAGGATACCCTTCTAGGCCATTGAGACTCCATTGATATGGAGGTACAGCACCTTGAAAGCTGACCCCAGCACTAAGGATTGTAACACTGGCCCTAATAGGGGCCCCACTGGACAATGACTCCTTCAGACTGAATTTGTCTGTTGATTTTTGTGATGAGAACTTGAGCTCCAATTTTGCATTTTGGCTGCTCACATGCTCCTGAACATGAATGCTATAGGCTCTTTCCCATGCATGGATGGTCAGCACTACCAGGAAGCTGAAAACTACTTTCTCATAGAGTGGAAGCATTGTTGGGAAAAGCGTCTAACACACTATGTAAATACAGGAGTCCATCTCTGTGTCTGCCTCCTTGTCAACTTGATCCTGGAGCAGGCTCAACAGGTTACTCTCAGGCTCATCCAAAGTTACCACAACTATGCACCAGCTTGGGCTGGTTTCCTTTCCATGCTGTGATTGTGGGGCAGCACTGCAGACAATAACTAACTAAGAATGCCCAGGTTGACCTCAGGAGGGCAGTTTACAACACCTAGCCGCCTTTTATACAGAGATTGTCCTCTGGTTACAGAGCCTGGACCTTGAGCGCCGATGGCTATATATGAGAGGATGAGAAGGATTTCACAGCCATAGTATTTTTGTTTGCCTCTAGTGTCATGATAAGTGGTGCTCAGTTACACTACGACCACACGATCAGCAATCCATCTTTTTCCCTATGACAAGACTCTCTTTGAGTTTTTCCCACATTGACACCACTGTATTTCAGCTCCATTGAGCTAAGTCGTATTTCAGTAAAATAAATAAATAAAAAGATGACTCCATGTGGTGAAAGGCTTTTATACAATGCCCTGGGTGCACAAGTACAGCTAGCCTGCTCTGGAAGATGGGGTTGGAATAGGAAGTGTAAACTTTCTAATAGTAACTACTCAAATGAGCACTATTGCTCTAGCAGCTTGCTTAATTCATGGTGGAACTGAAGTCTGATTGAAATTTAATTTAGTTTATTTTTGTGGGGGTGCGAAAAAGCAGCAGTCAATTCTGCAACATTTTTATTCTTCTTCCTTTTCTTACTCTTCCTTTCTTTAGTCAGCAATCATTTGTCCTGCAGAGCACTATCACTCATCTCACTAGATTCTATACTGAAGCACCACAATGCCTAACCCTGCCAAACAAAAAGAAAACCCTGTTCCACTGTGGAAATACTAGAGCTAATGGGGTTTGTTTACATGCACTACAAAGAGCATAATAAATCAAAGTGCAAATGTGCTGAAAACATTTGTGGATCAGCTAAGTTCCAATAATTAATCCAGGCACATTTATAAAGGAATATGTGATTCAGAGGAGTTTTCAAATGAGACTTTAATGATAAAAGAACCATAATTAAAATATTACCATTTAGAAGAAAATTTTATTTTTTTTATCCTCTTTGGGGTTGAAATAACTCAGATACAATAAAAATTAAGGCAGCAACTGAGGATAAGTGGGAGTAGGAATGAGTAGTCTAATGCTATTTCTGTGATTGAAACTAAAAATCCCAATGAAATTGGGATTGAGAGCTGTACCAGAAAATAAATGGACTTGTTTTAAAGGCTGAATGAAAAAATAATACATGAAAAAATGAAAAACGATCAGTGAATCAAGAAAAAAACTGAAGAAAATATCAAATTGCCCATCCGCTCCCCACTGGCAGGAGGATTTGGGAACAGGGGTGATGCCCTTTTGAAAACAGAGCCTTTAGCATAGCACAGTGTACAGTCTTGGAAGTGGAGGAGCATCTGGAGATGCTGAAAGAAAAGGTCATGTTTAGAGAGAGAGCAGCTGCATTGTGGTCTCCCTCTGTCCAATGTGCAAGGGAAAGGAAAAGAATAATACAGAAAAAGAGAGAGAGATGAGTAAACTAAGCACCAAAACACTAGAGGATTTCTTGTGCCTATCCCCTGCCCAGGTATGTAAGGGAAGGGAGGGGGACAGAAGGAGCACAATGACACAAGATGAACGTTTAAGTGGTTAAAGAAAAGGGGGGGGGAGGGAGGAGGTGAAATTGCTCTCCCAGTGAATGTTCCAGCATTTCCCCAGCTCTAGTAAAGGCATTTCAGCGCTTTCATCACGCTGCACAGAGTTTTGTAGGGGGATGTATAGCGATGGGAAGGAGCTTTTATAGGAACATGGAAAGAAGTCTGAAATAGGATGCTGCTGCTGATCCAAAGCCCATTGAAGTCCATGAGGATCTTCCCATGGACTTCACTGCTGAAGTTTATAACATCTAAATTTTTCTCCCCTAAGAGATTAGAACCACCTATCAGTTTAAGACTGTATCCACCACCTGCAGAAAGTCAATGTTGCTAACTCTCATAGGGGAATTCCCTCGGCAAATAGTCACCTATTTGGGTGAGCAAAGAGAAAAAGTGCCATTGGGCTGTGGTGGTGTTTGTTTTCAGCCATCATTTTTTCTTCTTTTATACTTTCAACTCCAAGAGCTAGTTTCTGTAAGACACCTGAATGGAGGGACAATGAAAAGAATAGGGGTAGGGGTGGTGGGTTAAATTTAGAGTCACCAGTTGGATGTGGTTATGGTAACTGGGAACTATAAAGAGACGACGTGATCTCCATCCAGACACATGTCTCCATCAGCTTCTCACATCTGATTTCTCACCTTAGGCTTATTTCCAACACTGAGCTTTTTATCTTCCCACCTAAACCATTTCTCCCTTCACCATTATCTCCTTTCTCTATTGCTATCTATAAATCACATCACCATTTCTCACCTTACACAGTGAACTTCAGCTCCTCTCTTTTCCTTTCCCCCTCACATCCAGACATTCTCCAAATTCTGATGATTCCTCTGAAATTTCCTCTTCTCCTGCATCCAACTCTTCCTGATCCAGTCCATTCAAAATCTGCCATCAGTTATTTTCCTTTGCCAACATTCTCTCCAGTTCCTGAGTTTCTTCATCCTGAAGGCACCATAACATACCTACCTACATCTCTGTATTCATCTCCTCATCATCCCTGTTCTGCCTACTCAGCGTAAGTGTTGCTCTTAAGCACTTACTCTGTCAGCTTCCTGCTTTTACAGCTTTATGTCATGTTTCATGCCACGCATATGCTCCCCAGTAATTTATGCAGTCAGTCTCCTCCTTCAAAGAAAACACATTACTAAAACCCACCTGTTTCACCATATGTACCACTACATATTTAGTTGATATTAGCCTGTTCATTTTGTATGGACATAATTTGTGCACTTAAAGTGGCAGGAGCTTTCACAAACTCAGGTACATTATTTAATATACAATCAAAATCAAACATGTCAACTAATCACTTTTTTCCATCAGAAAATGCCATTTTGTCAAAAACAAAACTTTGCAAGGAAATGTATCAGTTTCAGTTAAACTTCCATCAGGTCCAGGATGGAATTAAGACAGAGACATAGAGACATAGAGAGAGAGAGAGAGAGGTCACTAGCCAACCCAGAACAGCAAACAGTCCAGTGGTTAGGGCACTCACCTGCATTGTGGAAGACCCAGGTTTTATGTTACATTTTTCTTGTAGACCTCTAAATGATAGGACAGTATTATCTACAAATAACAGATCAATTGTATCTTTTTCACCCAGTGTGGCCTCAGACTATAATTGATTTTTTGTCATCTTGATATTAAGCTTGTTGCCGTACATTGTGGCTCAAGAGTGAAAGTACTGATTAAAGCTACATTATTTTGACAATTTTGACCACTCCTCTTAATCATATGCAAATAATGATATGCTGAAGGATAGCTGAAACTAACTAGTTTTTTTGTTTTTTAATGTCATGCCACAATAATAATAATGCTTAACACTTTAGTTCTCAAAATATACATCCTCACAACAACCTGCAAGGTATGGGACTAAGTATTATCATCAATTTTCTACAGATTAGGAAAAAGAGGCTACATTTTTGTTAAAGTACTTCAGTGATTTATCAGTGTAAATCCCTCTTTCAAAAATGCCTTTGTCACCTAGATGTCTATGAGAATGGGATTTAGGCCTCTAAGACCTTTAGGTAGCTTTCAAATTTTCCCCCTTAGTGACTTGCTCAAAAAAAATCACACAAAAGTTTAGTGGCAGAGTTGGGACTACAACTCAGGAGTTCCTGGCTCTAAGTCCCAGCTGGATTCCCTTAACCAATGCAACCTCCTAAACAGTACTTCAACATTGCTTAAGGGATTTAGGAGCACAAGTCCCATTGGCTTTCTATAGGCACTTTGGAAAATCTCTTCCAGTATTAACACTATTTAAGACTTGAGAAAGATTATTATTATTGTGACAGGAGCCTTAGCAAATTTTTTTTAATTGTTGTGTTTAGGTAGGGCAGCAGTTCCCAAACTGTGGGTCATAACCCCAAATGGGGTCACACCATCAGAAGATGGGGTCACAGCAATCTCTGGAGTGCAGAGAATGACATTATGCTTTGCACAGCATGATCTTACATGTACAGTGCGTGTGAGGTCATGATGCACGGAGGATGCCATTTAGCTCTACAAACTGGCATCCTCTGTGTAACCCTTCTGCCCATCTAAGTTGGCAGCAACAAGGGCCAGGTTCTGTATCTAGGGGTTCCGTTTCAATAATACAATGCAAAACCGGCTCGAGCCCCCACCCAGTGACCTGGGACAATTACATACCACCCCCTGGGTGCCTCTAAGAGGCAATACTTCCCCTCTCGCAAGCACGGAGTCTGAGTGTAACAGAAAATGTTTAATAACATGAGGTAAACAACATCAGTATTAAATTGCAAAAACACCACAAACAGGATTCATAACACAAACCATGAGCAAAAAAAAACCCATCACAGCAAATTGGGCTGTGTCCTTTCCCATTGGTTCTTGAAACCAGCAACCCAAGAATCACCAAAGTCCCAAAAGTCCAACAACCCCAAAGTCTCTGTCCCTGGTCAGTGCAGCCCCAAAGTTCGGGGGGGGGGGGGGCGCGCAAGGTGTTAAGGGGCACCTTACATGATCTGAGGCCGACCGGCTGCCTCTCTGTGGGGTTCCGCTGCAGCCTTCACCACAAGCCACTCCACTCCATCAGCTGTCCCGTGAGCCGCTCCCGCCGTCCCACGAACTGCTCTGGCAGCTGCTCCGCTCTGCTCCGCTCACCGACTTGTGACCCGCTCAGCTCTGCTCCACTTCAGCCATCCCTTGGGCCGCTCCCACAAGGCTCCGCTCTGCTCACTGCTCCTCCAGCCGCTCCGCTCACCGACCTGTGAGCTGCTCAGCTCCGCTCCAACCATCCCCACGAGGCTCCACTCTGCTAGCTGCTCCGCCAGCCGCTTAGCAATATAGCTTCAGGCTCCCCCACTAGTTAACACAGCACTCAGTGATCTCAGCTCTTAATAACTTTAGCTCTTTTATGATTTCAGCTCTTAGCAATTTCAGCTCATAGTAGGGGAGCCCCAGTGCTAGTGCACCATTGGCCCAAAGTGAATTCAGCTCAGCAGCCTGTAACTAGACGCCTAATAGAATCAAAGTTAGCTCTGACATTCAACAGTGGAGAGAGGAGGTAGTGCAATTGGTGTTTCAAGCCCTCAGAGAGGGCCCATACCATGAGGTACAAATACCCATCCTCTCTCAATTCACTGGGTTTTGTAACCCATGCCCCTTGTCAAGCAAGTGCTACTTGGGTAATGGTGAAGGACTCACTCAGTCCTTCTGTCATACAACAGTTCCACTGGCCTTGATTCACAGAATCAGGGTAACAAAACTTTATTCTTCCTGCCCCAATAACAGAGAAAACTGGGGATTCCACACCAGCCAAAGTAACCACTTTCAGTTGCTGTTGTTTCATGCCAGGCGGGTGGGTGTGCCTATGCAAACCAGATCAGCCCCTGGAGTTCTTTTCCATCTCGCCATAATTCACCACCAGATGTCAGGGTAGAGCTCATCCTGACTCTGCTTACATCTGCATAGCGTGACCTCACACACATACATACGAGGTCACACTATGTAGAGGATACCATTTTGCTCTACAAAATGGCATCCTCCATGTGGCACGACCTCACTTGTATAGTGCTGGTGAGATCATGCTGTATGGATGATGCCATTTTGTACTGCAAAATGGTGCCTCCATGTTGTCTGGGGTGCTGACAAGAAATACTTCATTAAAATAGGGTTGTGCCAGCAACAAGTTGGGAACCCCTTAAGTAGGGAAAGAGGGAACAATTCAGACTGCTGAAAAAAATGTGTGTAAAGACCTGTACAAATTCCACCATTTACCTTTGAACAAAATCTTCATAGTCTAAGGCAGGGGCAGTCAATAGGCGGACCACAGGCCAAATCTGGACCACCAGATGCTTCTGAATGGACCCCAGAATATTTTTATTTACTTATTATTATCATCATTGTTATTTTTTTTTTATTTTCGTCTCTGGTGTCTGGACCTTGGCTATACCTTGACAAAAAAAATAATTGACTACCCATGGCCTAAGGAATGGTCATGGGATTTCAGTCTCCTGCAGAAAAGTTTCTCTTACTCCTCATAAAGGAAAGATACATGCTTAAGTTCCCTCTGGATAACATGATAAAAAAAGAGAGGGATTCAGACAAATGGTTTTTCTCCCTAAATCAAGTCCTTGGCCTTCTGCCTCATCACTTGTTTGTCCTAAGATTAAGTACTCAAGTGTCCCCTCTTGTATAAAAAAATAGAGCCTCCACAGCAAGTAAACAGCCTGAACGTTCCCCTTCTGGTTTTGAGACCCAGAGGGAAGAGACATACCATCTGACAAAAACTATGTGCATTCTCTGGGTTCCAAAACAGATATTTTTCTATAGCTGATGTCACATATTGTTAGGATGTTTGAGTTTAGCCCAGAGGCAGAAACTCATGTCCCCCACAGGGAGCCATCTTTGTGAACCACATCAATCACCTAATGCATATCCTTTTAATTGTAAGAAGATACTGGAGATGACTGAAAGTAGTCTTACTGCAAAAATACCATTTATAGCAAAAGCAAGAGTCAGGAAAAGATCACACATAGATATAATAGAAATTGAAAGCATCTGTGTTTTACAGACATTAGGGAAAGCTTTACAAAAAATTCAGGAAAATATGAGCATCAGAAAGAAGATTCTTCTATTAGTATTCCTAGCAGCATTCCCGGGCTCCAAGAACTCTGACGCTCCTCCTGCTAGGAAACTGGAAAGACTGCAGTTTGTTCTATAGCAAAGCGTCTTAATAAATGGTGCTGAATAAGTTCTCCTGGGGCTACACTAATTCCCACGACTGTGAGAAAATTAAGTGAAAATTGCAGTGAATGTGTGGCAATCATCTGAGCTGGTTGTGTTTTGAAAATAGTTCTGGTGAAAGAAAATGAAAAGCTGTGAAGAAATGTGGGAGCTCTGTGTTAACTCTACTTCGGAAGTCTGAAATTGTTCGCAGTTTTGTATAGCCTATTTTGCTATTTGTCAGGAAGAAAGCTTGAAAGAATTGGCTGAAATAATAAGTTATCAAAAAAGCCACATCGTTTGTAGAGAACTAAATAGGTTTGGAGATACTGAGCCAGATTAAGCATACCATGCAGCCCCACAATGGCCAAGGACAAATTGCCATCCCTGCACTCCCAGAAGCATAGGAACAGTTCCAACCATGCACTCTTTGGGTGCACATCTCCCAAAAAGGGAGGAGAAAGCCAGAATAAAGTAGAGAGAACAAACTGTGGATGGTGTACTCTGCAATAACTCCCCTACAGACCAGAGATCTCTAGTTATATAGGTATTCCTATGGCCCACATCACCAAGGTACCTCACAAACACTAATGAATTTGTCCTTTCAACATGTTATGAAGTAGGGAAATATTATCATCTCCATGATATGATGGAGAACTGAAACACATTGGGATTTTGAAAATATAGTCTGTAGCAGAGCCACAAACCGAACCCAGATCTCCCAAATCCCAATTCAGGATCTTAACCAGGGGACCAGACCTCCTCTCCAGGAATTCAGAAGAGGAATTGTATGATGTGCACTCCACACTGCAGCACTGTGTTTCAGTGGCCCAATTTTGGCTATTACTGTTCAGTAGTATTAAACACCATCATAACTTTCCCCGGTGCCTTGCAGAAATTCAGACACACGGTCCTGTCATTATTCAAAATAATATCCTGCTACCAAATTAGCCAAATATATAGACAATGGGGAAGGGATTAGTGAAAGAAGGAATGAGGGATCAAACAAATAAATAGAATTGATTCTGATCTACATTACAACACTGCAGGATGAGAGTAACTCTGTTGGACTTGAGGGAAATCACTGTAAAACTGAAGTGAGGTCAAAATCATACTCAATGGGTTGTGCATAGTAATCTGAAATACCAACGTGTTCTAAGTCAGACAGATAGGGAAGATTGTTGGCTTATGACTGACTCTTCCAATTCATGTTGGCTCCTGCCACACTGCTTTTGATACTGACTACTATATTTCCAAGTATAATGTTGCACATGGAAACAATGATGATCTCTAAAAGATTAAATTCTGAAGCTGTGGCCTCTTATTCAAAATGCAAGACATTAAAAATCAAAGCCAATATATGGCAGAAAGACTGTGGGGGGAAGCTTAAAAAAATCTGGTTCTTCTCAAGTGAAAAATGTTATAAATAAAAGGCAAAAAAATTGTAAGTAGAGAAGAGTGAGGTCAATAAGAGTGGGGAAAATAGATTACAAACAAGAATCAGCAGAAGCAAGTAAAACAAAACAGCAAGGAAAAAGAACTAGTATAAAATATGGGCAGAGACCTGTAAATCACAAACTGAGTCAGGTCACACTGTACCTTATTAAATGGAGAGCAAAACAAACCAAAATTTTCCCAGCAAAGTCAAGTATTTAAAAATGATTATGAAAACAGAATACAAAAACTGATTTTAAAATATTTATCCCGAGTGGTTGATGGAAAATAGATTTGTAGATTCTAAGGCGAAATGGGACCTTAGCTCTTTTGGTCTGACCTCTTGTATAACACAGGCCATAGAATTTCACCCAGTAACTCCTGCATTTGTGTTACATAAGTCCATTATGTGGGAACTTCTCTGGCATCCATTCTGCCTAGAAAAGAGGCTTGCCTCCTGAAAAGCACATAAATGAAACCCTTAACAAGGATATTGTGCAACAATGCCAAATGAATATGCTCAGAACTGCAACCAAGATTAAGATTGTGGTTGGTTGTAGGATCTAATTGAAATAACATCTGCCCCCTTTCTATAGTCAAGGCAAAACTCAACAATAACTAAAGAGAGAAACAAACAAAATATTGTTCTTCAAAACATGGACAAAAGATCATTTGAGATTTTAGTGATTGACTAGGGAATTTAAACGAGCAACTCCAATTAAAACCGAATCTGATTAGTCAGGTTTGCAA
Source organism: Trachemys scripta elegans (assembly GCF_013100865.1). Classification (NCBI taxonomy): domain Eukaryota; kingdom Metazoa; phylum Chordata; order Testudines; family Emydidae; genus Trachemys; species Trachemys scripta. The sequence continues at coordinate 58,323,712 of NC_048298.1, forward strand.
ATCTCAACCAACATAGGATATGGGGGGCAAAAATTGACATAAAAGGTCCAGAAACAAAGGAAACATAGAACAGGACAACCAAGTGACTACAAAATGGCTCCTGTAAGCTTCAAACAAACAGTTATGCACAACCCAACCTCACTAAAACAAAGGAACTGCTTTTCATCTCAGCTGCAAAATATGTCGTAGACAGCTGAATCCTTTATGTTTATCCGAGGTATACATAGGAGCACATCTTCTCCTTTTGTTTTGAAGCTTTCAGAGCTGTGTTAGGACACCTGTGTACCAAACCATGTGAGAATATCTCCTTTAGGTCTCCCCTGTAGCACATATTCAGTTCAACGTTAACTTTTTCTCTAATCGATTTATTTCTTCCCATTACTGAAGGAAGGTTGCCGCATTCCTTAAAGTGAAATAATAAGTAAGGGACTAAAAGTAATTTCAGAACACATGGAAATCTTTAGGGCTACTAGCCACGGGAAAAAAAGAAGGTAATTTCAAATAAATTACCACACTGCATATGAATAGAGAACACAAACCATAGCTGTTTTTGGCTAGGCATATCTGTGATAAATGTTATGCTGTTCCTTGTCTCTGCTAACAGTTTAGTAACCTATATTTACTAGTAGTCTTCCTTGGAGAGAAAAATGCTACTTGTGTTAGGAGGGAAGTAAAATACAAAGGAAATGTAGAAGAGAGGGTGTCAATAAACAGAGGTTACATCACACAAAGCTTTATCTCCAAGGGCTCAATCCTGCAAAGCTCTGAGCAGTCTGTCTCCAATCCAGCAAAACACTGAAGCACCTGCTTAACCTTACACATGTGATCAATCTCCTATTGAAGTCACCTGGCAGGAGTGAGCCTCAATAGTCACAAGAGATGGACCAAAAGATTTTTTACCTGCCAAGGCCTGAGTTTATGGTTCTGCATTTTTCCTTTAACAGTTCATTATAACGCTAAGAGCCCAGTATTGAAATCTTTGGAGTCAATAGGAACTTTGCCATTGACTTCAATGTGAGAAGAATCACTTAAAATAGTCCTGGGAGGTGTATCTCCTGGATCCCCACTCTGCACTGCAAAGTGATGTAATCAAGACACATTCTCCTGTAATTTACATCCATGCACCCTTATGATTTCAGTGACGTTGAGCCATTGTAACTGAGATAATCATTTTCCTTACTGACTACAATAGAAGAAGCAGAGCCCTAAGCTTATGTCTGGACAGATAGGTAAAGTATTTTCTCAAATATATTTATTTGTAAATGCTGTTAAATTGACATCTGTTTTTGCTAATGAAGTGAGATTTTGATTTTTTTTTAATTATTTTGATTGCCCTTAATTAATCCATTACAGTATAACCTATACAGTATTATGATAATCAAAGATATGGAAACATTCCAATCAAGGTGGATCTTGTGAACCTTCACACATGCGAGTAACTTTTACTCACTTGAGTAGTTCCGTTGTATTTAATTGGACTCCCACAGATACATGTTTGCAGGATCAGTACTTTAGAGTGCTATGATGCATGAAAAACCATACGGTTACATTTTTGCAGTGTGAAAGTAACACTTATGATCAGGAGCAAATAAATAATTGCTTCTTGCATCTCTAGACTGAAGTTAGTTATTTTTTACTAGTAACCTTTCAGTTCACTCAGTATCCTCATGGGGGAGTTACAGCACAGCACTTCAGGGCTCACTGCTACTCACACCCCCATACTCCAAGCTGTAGGACAGTGTAGATAAGATCTGGCTTCCAATGAGTACCATCTCCAGTCATAATTAATATTCACTGCCCTCAATCTTTGCTTTAATCTTCATCCATCTTAATTTTAAACCATCCTTAATTTTAATCAAATTCAGTTTGAATTGTTTTTTTTTATTACAGAAAAATGAAGGAAAAAAGAAGTCTCAAATTAAAAGAATCTTAGAGTAAGTTCCCAAAGAAAGGACTTTTAAGGTTACTGAAAGAGATTTCCATCTGAATTTTATAATGAAGTCCACAAAAAATGCAAATCAGACAGCACCAATTTTAGGCTGGCTAATTTGAATGCATGAAATTTGCAAGACATCCAATTCTTTCTAAAGAGGAAATGGAACTATCAGAGGCCCCAATTCTGTAAACCCTTATTCATGAGATTTATCCTTATACATGCAAATAAGGGGTTGGAAGGTTGACTCCACAAATATTAATGAAGAGAACTCTTCCCTTACAGTACAATATGTATGTGCCCAGGAGAAAATATAAAACATAAAAGCAGATTTATATTAAACTGTTAAAATCTAAATCAGTATTATCTGATTCCTTTTTTGGAAAAGCCCTTTAAAAATTATGAACTACTGTACTTACTACATAATGAATCGGTAAATTGTGGATTTGAAGTTATTTATCTGCCAAAAAGTGAAAGGATAATATTTTTCATACTGAACAACAATTAATCATGTTTACAGGTGACCAACATATATTTTAATAAAAATAAAACAACTGTAGGATCATGTCCTGAATACCCCAATTAGTGAGGGGCAGGTGGGCATTCAGCATAGTTTACCTATCATGTCTATTTGTAGAGCACTAAACTGTGTGTTGTAACAGCAGAGTTCATCTTACTCTTAATATTCTCAATTTAATTTTGATTCCCTAATGTCACCACCAACTCGTAAAACACAGCAGCACCCCAACAATTACTTGCTTCTGCTACCATTGAAGCACCTTTCCTTAGGAAATCCATGTAACTTCTTAAGCAGAAGGATGGTTTTGTGGTTAACTGACAGGTCAGGATCAAGAGTCCAGGCTTCTATGACACAGATTTCCTGTATGACCCTGAATAAATCACTTATTTTCCCAGTGCCACTAGTGGATGGAAGGTACCCTATAATTGCAAACATGTCTCATGCTGTGACATATCACAGGTACTATGAATTCCTCTGGTGTGTGAAGTTTGATGCTGCACATACTTACATCTATGAGTCATAAAATGTAGTGTAGCTTGTGTGACCAACCCAGACCAGTGGGATACAGGAGTCTGGTAGAGGACAAATATACTGGGCACTGGATGAGTAGTTTTCTGTTTCCTGAGTGACCAGAGCAGGGGCTGCACTAGAGTAATCAGGAACCTGCTAGAACCAGTTAAGGCAGGCAGGCTAATTAGGACACCTGGAGCCAATTAAGAAGAAGCTGCTAGAATTAATTAAGGCAGGCTAATCAGGGCACCTGGCTTTTAAAAGGAGTTCACTTCAGTTTGTGATATGAGTGTGAGGAGCTGAGAGTGTGTGCTGCTAGAGGCCTGAGGAGCACAAGTGTTATCAGATACCAGGAGGCAGATTCTGTGGTGAGAATAAGGAAGGTGTTTGGGGGAGGCTATGGGGAAGTAGCCCAGGGAGTTGTAGCTATCATGCAGCTGTTACAGGAGGCACTATAGACAGCTGCAGTCCACAGGGCCCTGGGCTGGAACCTGGAGTAGAGGGTGGGCCTGGGTTCCCCCCCAACCTCCCAATTGACCTGGACTGTGGGTTCCTCCAGAGAGGAAGGTCTCTGGTCTGTTCCCTAACCCACATGGTGGATCTCTGAGGCAAGAAAATTCACTAATAAGCGCAGGACCCACCAAGAGAGAGGAGCAACTTTGTCAGACTTGGTATTTTTTTTTTCAAGTCGTATGCATAAGTGCAGTTGACTAACTGCCTGATAAGTCCTTCAAGTGGGTAAAGTTTGCCTAGTATGGAACAAGCAAAGAGTTCGGGCTCTGAAAAATAGAGTTCCTATCCTAGAGTTCCTGCACCTTCACAGCTTCCTGGCCATTGTACCCTGCAGGGCGGCCTGATTTTTGTAATGATCCCATTGGCTCTCTGCAAGTCACTGCCTCAAACAATCAGGGGAGAAGATTATTTCACATAGCTGTGGGAGAATTGGCACGAGTTAATGGTGACAGGTCATCCTTAACTTAACCTGGAACTCCACATGTTGCTAAGGTGGGAAGAATATAATGAGGACTTAATGTTACCAGTTCCTCTTGTCCCCTCCTTGGTGCTCAGTCTTCACAAAGCACTCTTAAAAGGGCTCCCATGGGATTGGGGAAAGAGTGGGCTTTCATTGGAGCCAGTACTCTCCCCATTCACAGTTCACTCCCGAGAGTGCTTTTGCTACCCTCTAATCACAGAAGATGCAGAGTCTGGTCCTTCATTTTTAAGCCAATAATGAATATTTTGATGATTGAACATGTTGCAAGAGTTGCATTTTTCTCAGAGTATTTTTTCCATCAACCACAGCCTGATTAGATCCTTTAACAACAATGTATGGATTATGATGCATCTTCATGTTGTCATTCCACCCTCAGAACCAAAAGCTGCAACTGAAAGCAACACATTAATAATAGGAATTATTAGTATTATTATTTTATTTAACATTGAACTCTTCAGCTGAGGATTTCCCAGTGTCTTACAAAGGTGGGTGCCCATCTAGCTTCTCAGAACTCATCCATCATCATAAGATCTGAGTGCATTACACATTTGTTAAAATGAACACAAGGGGCCAGATCCTCAGCTGGTATAGATCAGTCCAGCTCCACTGAAGTCAACAGCACTATGCTAATTTACACCAGTTGAGGATCTGAGCCAAGAACTCAATATCTTTTGCTTCTAGGGTGACCAGATATCCTGATTTTTATAGGGACAGTCCCGATTTTTGGGTCTTTTTCTTATATAGGCTCCTATTACACCCCCCCCCCACCCCGTCCTGATTTTTCTCACTTGCTATCTGGTCACCCTATTTGCTTCTTCCCCCATTCTGTAGGGAGTTTGGGTGCTGCAAGATGGGAGTTGGAGATTAGGTTTGGGATTTTAAATCTGATTTTGGTGGGGCAATTGGGGGAAGGCTAGGTTAGAGGAAATGAGTATTACATTTTATTTGAGGGCACTGACTTTCATGGCCATTCTGATCTCTTCCACTTGAGACCAGACTTAATGACAACCTCCTTAATGACTCACAAGCAACTCCCTCAGCGGAGCTGACGTATGGAGATGGTGAGAGGTTCAGTCTCCCCAAAAACATCACCTCAGTCTTTCATGAATAAAGTTGCAGCCAGCTGACTTAATCCAGTTGCTGATCTTGGGTGGGAACTTGGAAAGCTGGGAAACTGTGGAGGTTTCTCCCTAGCGTGAAAATGTAGAGATGGCTACATGGAAAGTTTATTGCTATCTTTTTAGCCCATGCCGTATTATAGTCTCACCTTGCACCTTCACTGTAATTTTATATGTCTACAAACATACACAATCAAAAAAGAAATTCACTAGGAAAACTGGTATTTCTCCTTGAAATTACACACATTTTAAACATACATTTACTTACACACTGCAGTTTTTATTCGGTTAACTCAGCAGCCCTTAGGTATTCAGGATGACTTTTTCCTATGAGCATGATCTATCAATGCTGGCATAATGAACTCTTGCAAAGGTCAAATTTAAGGGATAAATTCTGAAGGAAATGATGATGCTACAATAATCCTGTTATCCTCCCACACCTCTAATTTCATTTTATTGGATTTAGCGGTATAAGGGTGAAAGGGTAACCACTTTCTTTCTTCTAACACCCATGTGCCCACCGTCCCCTGAGAATGGCATTATATTTAAGTACTACAGTTATTGTATTAGTAATGAAAATATATCATAAAAATAATGATCACCTGCTCTTGTACTCTGTGGATATCAGCAGAAGCTGGATGGAAAAATATTTACTCAGCTGTTCTTTGTCTTAAAGTGTTTTTCCCCCATTTAAATTGTGTAAATCAAGGGTAAAATCATAGTGTTGTAATGGTTAGCTGCATGTTTTCATAGTAGCCTATGGGTAGGCTGCTGCCGGAATTTTTGCATATTCAGCTAAAGCTGAATGAAATTCATGGATATATATGTAAGGGAAGAACATACCCATAGGGTGGGATTTTCAAAAGTAATCAGCATTGGTCTAATTTTGCTCTCATTGAAACCAAAGGGAGTTTTATTCCTTCAAAGAGATTGCTATTTTCTTGAATTTGTCAGCTGAAATTATCCAATGACATTTTTTATGAATTTCGTTTACGCTATGCCTTGCTGTTCAAGTTGTTGTTATGAGCTCTTATCGTCAAATAAATTACACAATATCTTTTCTGTTCCCAGATTGGATGAACAGAACTCTCATAATCATGTTTCTAAGTGCAAATGACCACAAAATATGATTTTAAAAAATTACTTTCAAAAAGTATTTGAACACAAGTGACCTTAAAATTCACTTTGCAGGCGTTCTGAGTAGTAAAATTCAACTGTAAAAATGACTGCAGAAACTGAACTCTGAAGTGGCACAAACGGATTGAGTGAATTTGTTTAAATATTTGAAAACACGTGGGTAGAAAAATGGATGCAGTTACATGCCCGGCTCTAAATACCTTGGAACTCATACCCTCCATTTACTATTTACCTTAACCAACTCCCTTAATACAGAAGTCTTTTAATAGCTTATTGGTTGGGAAAAGGGGAAGGAAAAGGACTGTGGATTTTGTGTTGTTCAAAAGTATCACTGATTTTCTCAAAGTGTCTTTGAACGCTGAAAGTCATACTATTTTCAGAAGTGCTTTTGCTGGACAATTCCCCAGTGACACTAGAGATGGTAGCACCAGCAACAAAAGAAGTAAAAGCAATATCATGTCACTCTCTCCAGGTTGTTACAAAACTTGCAATGCCTGTGGGACTAGGACCTATTGGAATGGCTGTGGCCATTAACTTGCTCTTTTATGTTTTCATTTTTTTCATTATGTTTGAGTCACAGCTGAGACTCAGCTGTTCCAGCCTAGTAGCCGATGGCAGTGGGTTGGAGAGATGTGTTTACTCAGATATTGAAAACACAAAAACTTGAAAACGTGTGAAAAATTGCAATGACAAGGTATTGTTAGTAACTTCTGTTGTAGTGAAATGAAATCCTTGCCTACTGCATCGAATGTGTCTGCATAGACAACAGATTTGTGCATGGAGGTCATAGTTTGGACTTTAGCCAATTTTCATCCAGCTATAAATACAAATATCAGCCTTCTGTAATCTTTCCTGCCCTATCCTGACCTGGCAAAAAGATTGCACCAAGCTCCAGCCTTATCAGCATTCCAAATGACACCCCCACCCAAACATACAAACAAATAAAAATAGACTGAAAAAGTTTCCATTTCCTGGATCATAATTTGATACCTAGCCCCCATTAAACTTGCATGGCAACATAGTGTTGCTCTGGAGGCCCAGAATATATAAATTTCTAGGTGGGACCATCCACTCCTCTAGGGAATCAGTTCCTGAGAGGAAGTTCATTTGTATGATTACAGCTACTATTGGTCACCAGAGCAAGCTGCTAACAAACAAGTCACCTTTATTTGAATATTTGTTTTATGAAAATTGGCACAGCTGAGAGGTTGGATGGGGACAGTAGCCAATTTTCCTGATTATTGTTATGTGTACTACTTACTTTGGGCTAACTCTGAAGGCTATCTGGAATCTACAACTGCTGCTAAGTAGGACAGTCTGAAGAGATCACCATTTCAAGACGCTAGTCTTTCTCTTTAAAGCTACAAAGGAGCTAGCATCTAGCTGTCTAAGGAGACTACTTCTCACTCTATATTCCACTATAGCAGTTGTGTTTGAATGGAATCCCAGGTTTGAACATGCAGGGAACTGAGGCGGGGAATTCTTCAAGCAGCCTCCATCACCTACTTGTTTGATTTTCAAACAAGCCACCTTTTATGCAGCTAAAGAATGCACACTTCCCACAAGAAGAGGTGCCCCCCTCCAGAAGGAAAAGCCTACACGTGCATTTTCTGCTGACTTGCCATGAGTGACTTTGCAACATACTTTTGCAGCAGCTGTTCATGCACTTATGTCCTGTGCTGCAGACCCAGTGCCAGTCTCAGAAGAACAATGGTATATCAGGGCCGGCACTACGTCCTGGCAGAGTGTCAGCAAGTCTGGGTTAGAGAGAGAGATATGCTGATGATCTTCAGAAGCCCTAATTTACATCCACCTGTTTGCAACCTAAGAAGCAGGTCCTAGATTATGCTTAACCAGCTGCTGAACAACCAGATTGGCTGCCACAATGTGTCTGCAGGGCAGCAATGCAGATGGTCAAACATGCAGTGGAGGACTGCACAACAGCAGATTGGAGGGTAGACAGCAACACCTTCCAACCCTTGATGATGTAGCAGTTAGATGGCTGAACAATCTACATCTATTTGTGATGCATATAAAAGAAGACAATCTTCATGCTTTCTCCCATGCTGTCCCTCACACTTGGGAAGCGCCCCATAAACCTCTGCAAAATTATCTCATTGTTCTCCTTCAAACTGCCATGATGCTACAAAAATCTTGACAACAGTTAGGTAGCTGGTGCACTGAGATCACCACATATTACACTGACCAATATTGTTTCATTATTTGTCTCCACTTGTCATCACTTAGACAGTAAGCTCTTTGGAGCAGGGACCACCCTTTAGTTCTCTCTTTGTACAACACCTAGTACAATGGTGTCCTGGTCCACAACTGGGGCTTCTAAACACTGCCATAATGCAAATAATAATAATTCACAGCAGATGTCCTTCAGGTGCAGAACTGAAGTTTGCTACAGCTGTAGATAATAAAACAATAGCTGCAGACCAGAGAGAAAGTTAATGCTGCCCATTGCCCACTGTAGTAACAGAGGGTCCAAAATGTAGTGGAATCACCATACATTGCAGTGGATGGTAGAGTAGAGGACATGCTATAGTAAGGTCAAGTGAAGTCACCTTTGCAGCCACCTGTGGCCATGAAGCCAATCACTGCTACAGCTTATCTAAATGAGAGCAAAGTGGGGATTGTAGATGAATCAGGGATATGAGCAGTGAGTGCATAAAGTGTGCTGATCTAATGATCCCAAACCACATGTGGACAGGGCACCAGATTAGCATTCATGGACAGATGACACTGGTGTCTCCTTATCCTCCCTATGGATTACTGGGAGGATTTCATATCCACCCAGACCCCACATAATTCCTTAGACAAAGCTCATTCACTCAGCCTTTGGGGGGGGGGGGGGGTGTTGAGAATTTCAGTCATCATGCCTATGTAAATATCCTAGATGCTTCACAATAAAACAATAATTAATTACGGGCTAAATACTCACGTCAGCAGCCAGTCTGAATAACTGAATCCTGTCTCCCCCTCTACCCCCCCAATTTGCAGACCATCCGTACAGCCACTCAGCAGAAGCCATTTTATGCACTATATCCCAACACGGGGTGGAGAGCCATACTGCAGCACATCCTTTGGCCCCACCCACCCTTATTCCATCATCTCCTCCTCACTATACTTTCCCACACAGCTAATTCCTACATAGTGCTCTCCTTGAGTAGGCCTCCAGTTCCTAACACACTATCAATCCTAACACACCACCACACACACACACCCCTGCCCAAGGAGAAGAATTCCCCCCAAATGATTAAAATCATACAAGATTTTTTTTCATTCAAAATCAGACAGTAAATGTCTCATATAAAAACATTAAACGTGCCTTAAGAGGAGCTAACTGCATGGTTCCTTTTAGGCCAAAAAGGAGGGCATCAGACAATCCCCAGCTTTAACTGTTCAACAATAGTTTGAGAGATGCCATCATTGGTGGGTTGTTTTTTTTTTAATATCTTTATAAAACGGTAGTAAACCAGTGTGCTGTACCCTCACCGAAAAAACAGCCTTGTTTCATTGGACTTAAGGTTTTTTTTGTCAGCATTTTTGTTATCTGCAGAAACAGCTGGAAAGCACATTGAAGTGTCATTTTTTTTAAGAACAGGGCTCAGTTTAAGGTTCAATCCTTTTGGCAGCACTGTGGCCAATTGGATAAAATATTTAATGGCACTGTATTCTGAACTATATATTTTTGACAATGCATTTCACGCCTTGTATGCCACCAAAGTTATGAGATTGGAGTGAATAATGAAAGAGTAGCTCAACATTCTTCATGGCACGGAGCTCAGATTTGTTATTTTTCATTGATGTGCCACTAGCTGAATCAAGCCTTGATAATGCATAACTGGTACTTACTTTGTGGGAATTATATTAAAATATAAGAAGGTCTCAACCTTCTGTCTTTTTCTATGCAATATTAAAATCACATTAATATTTAAAGCTTCGGTATCCATTGTGAGGAATAAAATTTTAAAGAGCATGTACAAATCACTGCTGGAAAAATTTGATTTAAAAGCTTTAGTTTTTCAAACCACTGTTATCTGTTCATAAAACAATCAAGCCTGCAAAGCAAGAATATCAGTGTTAGGAAAAGCTTTCAAAATATTTGTCCGTGTTTGTAGCAAAACTATAATTTTCAAAAGCAAGGATATTGTGGAAATCTATACTTTTTCATGGTTCTATAAAGGGTTTATACACACATTGTTTGAACACAAAGGTTTTGGATAGCACTGACTTAAAAAAAATAAAAGGTCGGTTTGTGATTCAAGGAAAAGATCTAAAGCCAAGAAACAAATCTTAATAAGATACATAGTAACAAACAATGTTAAAATAATGCAAAGGCGTTTGTGTCTTAAAAACAGACAATAGCAGGGACATTCAAACAGAAGAATTAAATTGTGAGTTGTTACTCATTTTAAGGTAAGGGTTTCTAAACTCAAATGCCAACAAGCCTGTAGCTATTGCAGGATTGTCTATAAAAATACTGCAATAATCATTCTATTTCAGTCCACATGCCAACTGCATTTTTTTTGCTGAAATCACAAAATTTGCAAAGGAAAAGCAAGCATTTGTTGCCTACTAGTAAAAGATTACTTGTATAATACATACTGCTTCTGTTTAACCATCTCGAAATATAGTAGAGTGGTATTATCTCCAAACATCACAGTCACAGCTTGTTCTCATGGCAGTTATTGTTTACATAGGAATTGTCAGATCATTGATAGTCCTTCTAGTTCAGCATCTAACAGCACCCAATGCTTCCAATAAAAACCCATAATTCTCACAATGAGAATTTTTGCCAGAGTCGATGGAAGAAGTTTCTTCCTAACCCCATTTGGGTACTTCTTCACTGCAAAGTTAACCCAGGCTCTTATTTGGGTTTTAGCCCAAACCCCACTTCCTTCCAGAGAAAAACTTCTGACCAGATTTGGAGATACTTTAAGCCCAGGCTAGTTAACCAGTATAGGGGTGTGGATTAGAATCCAGGCTTCTTTTTCACTCAGTCTGGAACCTGTCCACTTTCCAGTGAGGATGCAGGCAAAATCACTGGACTGCTGATAGGCCTCCAGTGTTATTCCCACAATTCCTTCTTGACACAGTTGGCTGGGAAAGAATCCTAGAGCTTCTCAGTATAAAGAACTACAAGATACACTCCCAGACATGCATGGGCAAGTGCAGAAACAGCAAGGACACTGTAACATGGTAGGGATTTGCTGTGGAGATGCTCTCACACAGGCTGGACTAACCTGAATACTCGCACCTGGATTAACTGTGTAGTGAAGACATACCCTTAATGGTTGGCTTTGTTCATATCCCTTATGCATTTTTTCCTGGCTAATATAGCTGCTGCTGCTATCTTTATTCATACAAGTGCCTAATCTTTTTTTGAATCCTGCTAAACTCATGGCCCTCTGCAAGCACTTGGCAGGAACTTCTCTAGAATGACTGGGGTTTGTGCATAAAATTATTACCATTTTATATGGCTTTAATTTCATGGCTTATTTGCTTTTTCTTGTAATATTAGAAATGGTAAATAGGAGCCCCTAACTGGCCTTTCTTACTCCATTTATTATGTATATATACTCTGATTTGTTTCTTCTCTAATCTAAATAGTACAAGTTGTGGTATCCTTCACAATCAAGTATTAACAACTAGTTCTGCTCAAGGGGTAGATTTCTTGATTTTACCTGGATTCAGAAATTCTTTATTTTCAGCTGGCTTCAAACAGGCTCTGCTGTCTCAATGCATACTCTGATTTCAGTTATGCATGTTCCCTCCTTCTTCATCCTTAGTGAGAGCGGCTTCATTGTAGCAAAGCTCTTTCATAATTCCCTCATTCATGCTTCCCTCATCATTTTTTGGGTACAGCTGAGCAGCTTGAAACACCCCTTCTACAAACACATGTGCTGCTCACATTCTGCACTACTTGCATTTTTGACCCCACGTTTCATTTTCCTGTGTTTCAACACATTTCCAAAATTCCTCATTTAAAGAGGCAACAACCTTTCCAAAGCCATGGATTTGATTAGTTTGCAGTTACAAGAAATAAGTATGCTGATGTTATTAATCTTTTTAATTTGTAGAATTTGTACAGTATTTTCCCAGGGTAATTCACAATCACTACTCTTTCTGTGTACTTATATGGTCCCCGGCCCTTCTCTGTCTGAGCCCTCCCAATTTCATCAGAACAATAAACACAATAGCATTCTCTCTTGGTAATGTGCATGAGAAATAGCTTTATTAAGTTGTTTGTTCAGTATGTGTGAGTGAATTGGTTGCTCTGTGTCTATGCCATGTGGGAAAAGTAAGTTTTCAGGACAAGACAAGTTAAAAAGCTGGGTTTTGTGTTTATCTTTTAACACGGTGAGGCTTCTGGTCATTTCTCCCTCTTACAGGAATACATTCCATAATATAAGTTTAGTCCTTATGACAGATCAGTTTCCCACACTTTGTAGTCTTCCCCCTATTTTGCTGACAGTTTCATTGTTCCAATGGAATGTAGCTGTCATGGAATGTTGTAACTGTGGAGGCCATGCTGATGGTTTTTTATCAGCTGGATCTTTTCCACGGTGTGCAGCATCATTCCTCTATAATAAGTTGCAACTTTCAAGCATGAAGGTCACAAAACACTGGATCACTATGGCCATGGCTGAATCTGATAGGAAGAGGAGCAGTCTTCTGGCCACTCACAAATGGAAATAGGACCCCAAGACTGTGAACTGACTTAATTTGAGAGCAGATGCCCTCAACGGTGGGATGTTCTAGAGAAGGTGAGTTCCTCAGAGTGCTTCTTTTTTCCTAGCCACTTCAGCTCAGTCTTGCTTGGGTTTTCAGTTTAATTGCTCTTTACACCAGGTGCAAAATTTGGCCAGGAATCAAGAAAACTGGCTTTTGTTTGCATATTATTGACACTTTAGCTCAGGCCGTAGCATTAGCTCTCCTAATAGCTTCATATAGATTTAGTAATATGGGGGAAAGGATAAGCTATGTGGGAATACATTGGTAAGGGCTCTGGAGATGAAGGAATTTTTTTTTTTTTTAAAGTATGATCCAAAGGCCATAAAAGTCAATGGAACGACTTTTATTGATTTCAGTGTCTTTGGCTCAGACCATAAGTTTGTACCATCCACATCCATTCACCGTTTTATTGTAAACACCATCTTCCAGAACAATATATATATATTGCCATTATTGTACATAAATACATTTGCCATTATTGTAGCTTCTGGTTACCACAGGCCAGTGTGACATGAATTGTAAAATGTTATACAAATTATTTTGTACTAGAAGAAAAGATGCAATGTACTGGCATTACACATGAATTCAGTATCTAAGGCAGCGATACTCAGACTGAGGCTCGAGAACTGCAAGTGGCTCTTTAATGTTTCTCCTGCGGCTCTTTGCAGCACATGATATTAAAATACTATGTGATTTAATTATTAATCAATCTAAGTTATTAACCAATCAGGATGCTTTTACTGTGTTATTAGCCAATTGTAGTTGATAAAATAATAATACTTGTTCAGTTATTTTGCTGTCTATCTACCTATATATATTTTCTCACATTATTATTTTATCAGCTATGGATAGATATAAACTAAATATTTCCCCTGTCATACTGTTTAAATATGAATATATAATACTATAGTAAATTAAACAATTAATTCACACTACTGTGGGTCTTTTGGGTAATGTTGATCATTAATTTGACTCCTGAACCACTGAGGTCTGGGTATCACTGCTCTAAGGGTAAAGGCACAGAGTACAAATAAATGCCTCATAGTGCAAAATAAATAAAATAATACAATTTTCAATCCTAAATTGTTAAATTAAATAATCATGTGTAATGAGAAAGAGATGAGAAAGTGTTATTAACGAGGTAGTGACAAGAGAAAAAGGTCAAAATCATTAAGTAATAACAAAAATAATTGAATTAAATTTTTAAAAGGGTAGCCACTTCTCCCAACTAAATAAACTCATGAAATAAGGGTTTTTTAAATAAAAAATTATGCTACTTCCCGCCCACTATTTAGCTCCCTGGTAAAAATCATTTTGCTGACTTCATCATATGAAGCCTTTGAGTGACTGACTAGTTGTGAGGAATATGCACAGATACTAATAGAGAAGGTGGACAATTCTCCTGTCCATCTGCCTTATGCATATAATTACTCAAGAGACATCTGACATTGATCCAAACTTGCTAGTCTGGTGAGATGGAATCATTAACAGATATTTTATCTCCATGTGAATTAGAAATCATTGCAAGACATTTTCCTGATCAGTTTTAAACCACAGACAGCTGGGGTAAACTATAGAATATAATGTATATGCTGAATGCTGAAGTCGTGGTATTAAGCATGGGAACAACAGATTTCAGACAAAAGTAATCAGAAGCAGTTATGACAATAAGCTCACGTGATAACTAGACATCTATGATGTATTCTTATAGTTATTCATAGATAGGGCCCTTCCAATTTCATGGCTGTAAAAAATGTGTCATGGACCATGAAATAAGCCTTTCTCCATGAAATCTGATCTCCCCCCTTGTTGCTGGGAGCATCTCAGGCAGGGGGCTCCTAGCTGCAAGTTCCAACTGGGCTAGGGAGGGACAGGACTTGTCCTTCCCCTGCATGGCCGCTCTCTCTCTCTCAAGGGGACATCAGACCCACCTCGGAGTGCCTGCCCCTGCTACAGGAAGCTCAAGCCCCGGAGGTTCCTGCAACTGGAAGAGTCTTGTCGAGGAGGGGCCGATCTCCTCCTGCTCCTGGGAGTGCCCCAGCCTGGGGGCTCCTAGTTGCAAGTCCCTGCTGGGCTGGGGAGGGACAGGACTTGTCCTTCCCTTGCATGGCAGCTCTGGGGGTGGAAGAATCAGACCCACCTCTGGGTACCTTTTGGGTTGGGACACCCACAGTTACAACACCATGACATTTCAGATGTAAACAGTGAAAACGTGAAATGTACCAATTTTAAAATCCTCTGGCAATGAAATTGATCAAAATGGACCATGAATTTGGTACAGGCCTATTCATAGAACCCATGATTTTCAAAAGTGACTAGTTATCTTGACTGCCCAGTTTGAGACACCTCAAAGAAGCCTGATTTTTAAAGCGTGGGTGCTCACCAGTTTTTGAAAATCAGGCCTCAATAAGGTGTCTCAACATGGGTTCCCAAAAAGGGAGGCACCAAAAAATAACTTGACAAGAGTGCCAACAGCTGAGACACAGAGGAAGGGATGCAGCACCAGAACAAAGTGAAAGAGATGAGAAATTTAGCACATTTTATTACACTCCATAATTAAATTATTTACAATTTTGATTGTTTAGCTTGTTCACACTCCTTAAAGGAGGGATGGAGTGGGTGCTGCAGGTGGAGAAGTGATGTTCTGAGTGTTTTAAAACCTTAATTAAACCACACCAAAATTACGTATGGTACTTTTAATGCAGTGATGTTTGTTTGTGACATTTTGAAACAGTTCTGCTATAAACTGACGAGTCTTCTCTAACATTCAATCTACTACACATGTTGTGGCATTTTAAAGCCTGTCTTATTTTTAGAAGGTGTGAATGTTTTTTCATTTCAATATACCCAGAGCAACCATTTGTTGCATAACGATTTATTGGAAGTTGATGTAACACTATGAGATGGATTGCATTTTTTTAAATTTTCATAAACAAATGATCTAACTTAACAAGAGCTAAGTGGGTAGTATTTTGTGAAGCACCCTTGGATGCGTGTGGTTAAGGTTGATAGTCCCTTCAAATAATGTGATGTAGGATGAAAATTTTGTTTAGAAAATAGTACGTAGTAGACAAATAGAAAGAGAAAAATTCCAGTTCTGCAACCTGCAGAAGAGCCATGTAGCTTAACTTGTGAGTAGAAAATCTGGACCAGAAAAAGTTATATTCAATGATGTAGTAATGTGACATTTAAATATGTTATCCCTACCCTGTCCTTTTCGATTTTTTATAGGCACTTGCAAAATACTTGGACTCCTGTTGGGTCTCATAAAACAGTGGCTTTTATTGTGGCAGGTCATAAATATTGTCCTGGTGTGCCAGGCTTTACAGGGGGTTGGGAGTAATTTTTTGTAGCTTAAAAACATATTGGTAGTATGACCCTCATGTGCCTCACAAAAAGAAAAAGAAAAGCTAACAAAGACAGAGATTTACATCAGAAATATGGGAATGGAAAAAAACCTATATTTTTCTAATGTTTTTGAATATGTGCCTAATCTTATTTATAAATGTAAATGGCTCCTTCCATCTTCGATGATCACAGAGAATGGCTAAATCCTGCCTGACTCACTCATCAGAGTAGTCTTCAAAAGGAGTAAAGCTGTGCTGCTATCAATAAGTGCATAAGGCAAGCAAGATTTGCACAATGTAAAAATTGTGATAGGCTACATTACAACTAAAACTGTGCAAACTGTGGCCCAGATTAAGTATTTGTGCATGTTTTGATGAAGATGAGCTGAGTTTTAAGAGTTTGGGAAGAATTTCAAGAGAATATAGGCCACATTTTAGTACCGGGTCTTTGTGGTTTGAGGTGGAAATGAGGTGAAAGTGATTTTGCACTGTTTTGTCCTAAACCAGAAAAAACTTGGCACTTTTAGGTCTCTACCATGCCTTTATAAGGCACAGCAATGGTGCTAGGTCAGGGAGTAAGGACAGAGAGGCATCACACTAGTACTAATCTCCAGAAGCATTCTGCCTACCAAGGATGCAAGCAAACAGAGCGGCTCTCAGTCGAACATATTGATGTCACTCTCAAACATTCCGTTGGATGTTTGGTATGTGCTTGCTAGGGCTGGTTGCACGCTACCCTCTAGTAAGGGAGGATATATAGGAGGAAGCAGGCTTTGGTCTAATGTCTTGTCCCTTTGGGAAGTTTGACAAAAGTGGCAGTGCTAGCATTCCATCATTTCTTACGCTTAGAGTCTGCAAGTACTGACATTACAATGCCCCCTGTACAGCTATGTAAGGAAGAGGAGAGGACGGCTCCTCATACTGTCTCACCTCTCCCTCACACCTGTACACTACTCTGGGCTAACCATGGACCTGTAATGACAAAGAATGTAGTGACAAAGGATGAGTTCTCTTTCTCACTTGTAGTGCAGGTTAATTAACTCATGCTAGCTATCCCATTGTAAAAGTCTTTTTGACACAAGGCACCTATAGTTTTACTGTGAGGAAAAACTAAGAGGGGTCAACCACAAATGAGATATAATTCTGACCTGCCCTAGATACCTCCTGGTAAAACTCCCAGTGCCTTGTTCTCCACTAGGTTTTTACAGAGGGAGAACTATCACATCTTAGTTATCTCACTATAAACCACTAACTTTTCTGGCAGTAACTACATAGCCTCAAAGTGCCAGTTGGAGAGTGAGTTCATATGAAGTAAAACAATAGGCTATACACAAAGCCAAGTGTCAATTTGGCACATCTCCAGATGTAAGAGCATATATTCAGTCACTCATCTCACTATACATAATGGGAACTTAGAAAGAACACTTGAGGTAGTATCCCGAAAAGCCTTCTGGACAAGAATATCAAGTTAAATATACTGTAGATGAATGAAAGGAACACCAGATTAGCACACAGGGAATATAGTTGATTCTAACATAAACAAAATATGGGGCCACAATTAAGACTACATGGAAGTGCACCTCAAGGTCGAACAGAGTCAACTTCAAGGAATAAGAGAAATGGAGAAAGCAAATAAAGTGGGACCAGATACATTGTGTGTGACCAGATTCATGCTCAAGTTATGAGTTCTAAAGCAAAGAAGTGGGCACAAAACCATGGCAGATGAAGGCCAAAATATAAAACATATATGCAGATAGATTTACAGACTAAACAAAAAGTGCTGATGAGAAAAGAACAGGAACACACTGATAATAATGAGGAAAGCCCTCTCCAAAGAAACAAGCCTGAAAGAAATCAAACGAGACATAAGATGCACTAACAAAATCGGGTACTGTACAACTTCATTACCTTTAGCTAAGACTGCCATTATATTTCAGAACTTCACTCATAATTACAACCGTCAAGGCCCAATCCTGCCATTTTTTATTATTATATTTTAATTATTTAATATTTATTATTTAATTATTTTAATGAGACAACATAATTGAAATAACTTCTTGGAATGTTCTACTTAATTATTGAGCCTCACAAACACTCAACCTGAATCTTTGGGATCCTGCAGAAAATCCAGCTTCTCCCCAGTTATCAGCTAATGGCCCATCTGTCTCCAGAGTTTCCTAATTCCCTTACACAGTTGAAAAGTGGACCTGTATATAAAGCTTTGAGCCATGGTAGAAGGTGGTGGATATGATCAGAAGGACATGGGAGCAGGAGCCAAGGTAGAGCATAAAGAAGAAGATAGGGACATGAGTCGAGTAGGGGATGGATAGAAGCAAAGGTAGGCTAGAGGCACAGAGGCAGAAGTAGGTGACCATTGTGGCATGACACTCCATATTCTTCATAGAAATATGCTTAAGATATGCATATGGCATAACTATGATATACTTTATGCAAGATGGCTTATGTACGATATCATTGAAAAGGTTATGATTTACTGAATGTGATTGTCCAATTTGTATGCATGTAACATTTCTGTATCTGAAGTTAGGAATATTGACTATGTAACAATTACAACTGTGTGTGCGCTTAGAGAAACACCCACCAGGCAGCAAGCAATCATTCTGAATGAGCCATTTAAGAAGGACACTGGTATCTTCAGAGTCCTAATCTCCCACCTACCTGAGGAATTTCCTAGAATGCTGCATTGACACTTCAAGTTGAGGTGATAATGTCACCTGATGCAAAATACCACCTTGGACACTGCTGGTACTTTTTCAGTGGAAACAAAGGCTTTCCGCTTTATGTAAATCTTATTTAAGGCTGGGGAATAAGACAAACGGGACTCTCCTCCATTGCCTACACAAGAAGAAAAACTGTTGAAAGTAACGGGAGAGAAAAAGGAACTAATCCGAGGGGAAAGGCAGTAGTGAGTCCAGACTGAGACTTGACAGCCTGGCAGAGCAACCCAGTGCAAGGGAAACTCAGGCTGGCAGGGCCAGAGGGCTGAGTCGGACCCCAGCACATCAGGTGGCATCCCAGAAGGGGGGCCCAACCCATCAAAACCATACATCCCATTTTGGTCGGAACAGTCCCTTTTTTAAGCCCTGTCCCGGCCGTCCCAACTTTTTTGGCAAAATTGGGCTTGCAGAGGAATGTGCGCGGAGGGCAGGGGGCGGGGAGCAGTGATGCCAGCAATCTTCATAGGGGAGGAGGCAGGGCTCAGCCAAGCAGTAACACCAGCCCAAGCCTCGTGTGGGGGCAGACAGGGTTAGGGCGAGTGGCTCAGGCCAGCCTCATGCTGCAGATAGGGGAGGGGCGGGCTTGGGCTAGACTCAGACAGTATCCTGTTTTCCCTTTGGAAAATATGGTCCCCCCCTAGGCAGAAGGGTCTATAACCAAAATCTGGAAGTTAACTTAGGAGTACTGAGTCTCTATACTCCTCTGCTGACAGCAAATAGCTGTGAAACCCACTGGCTGAATGTGATCGTGTCATAGTGCATGTACACAAAGGAGACAAATTATGGTTGCACAGGATACCTTAATTCTGAAATTTCCTAATTTTTGAGTGTTTGACTTTGCAAACTAAACATTCATTTAATGTCTTTTTTTAAAATATATATATCAAGGGTTATACCATATATCTGGTCAAAATATGACTGTTTTAATATCACATGCTAAAAACAAATACAAAGAATCTTTGATAGAAGATTCCCTAATGCAAACTCTAATGTAAAAGATGTTTTTTCATGGATGCTCTTTTTAGTTCTTGGTGCTCACCTCCCAAGAATATCAAGGGTCCTTTAGAAGGCATATTTGATTTGCCTTTGTAGATGTAGAAGTATTGAAAAAAGCTAAGAAAGCCAAAATTGGGTTGAGGATGAAGAACTGGTAAACATATCCTCACACTGTAGAAGGAATAAGGCAAAAGATTGGTCACACTGATTATTCAGGAAGCAGAACTATCTTATTTCCAGAATTCATTCAATCAGACAGAATTTTTCTTTTTTGTTGTTAAATATATCAGCAACTTTTTTTTTTTTTTTTTTTTTGCAGCTAACCTTTTTGGAAAATGATGTTCTGCTGATCCTACTGTGCTCAATTTGAAGACTGCTGTTTTTATCAAGAATAATTTTGACTGCAGCACAAACGGTCCACTTCAGGATTTCCGCACAACAGGGAGACCCATTGGGTAATTCTCTGAAGTGCCAAAAGACAGAGAGGAAAGTAGAAAGAAGCGTTACAGTGACATTCTTCCATAGAAATGATAGCAGGGGCCAGGAGGTTGCTGTGAACAAGGGTATTTCATTTACACTAGCATAGAGGGAGAAAGAAGGGACTCAGGTAAAAAAAAGGAAAGGCAGTAAAAGGAATTATAACAATGTGCTTACACTGAGTAACTTTATATCAGTATACATTTCTATGTCATCCACGTTTCAAAAATTCTTTATTCCATCCCATTTACTTTACTTTTTCTAAAAAGAACAAGACAGGTTTTAATAAAGGTTCCCTCTAGAATCAGAATATTTAATAAGTCTCTAAGTCTTTCCAAATTGTACTGAAAATGCAAGGTATTATGTGATTAAAAAGCTCAAAGGTTACCTTCAATTATCTCTAAGTCCTAAATGAACATGAAGAACAAACTCTCTTGAGAATTGGGTTGATAGGTTTCTAGGCATTAATAACATCTTCAGCTGCCTCTCTTCTCTTTATGCCCTTGATATACTAAATTAACTAGAATGTGACAGAGATTAAACAATCCAAGAAATCCTGAGAGTTCACACATTAGTTGCTGAAAGTCAATTTCTGTGCACTCTCTAGGAAAGGATCTTTCTACCAGTACTCCCTTTAAATAAAAAGTCTTCAGTGATTTGGTACCCATGCTACACTGAATCCCATTTCAGGTAAGACTCGTAGTGTAGCGTAGAAGACTTAGGAGGCCCAGATCATTTTATAGATCATGTGCTGCCTTAGAACCCACAGGATTACTTTATTTAAATATAGTATAAAAGCAGTAACAACAGAGTGCACTCACTAGACTATTGCACCTAGATCCACAAAGCTACTTAAGCACCTCACCTCAGACTTAGACATCTAACTCTCAGTTTTAGGCACCTCTGTGATCCACAAAACTCCTATTTGGCTGCCACCCAACTCTGGACATGCCTAAACTCACTTGGCATCTAAGGGCATGTCTACACTGGAACGTAAACCCAGGGTTAGTGGGATTTGAGTATGCTGACCCATGTTAGGGAACCCTGGGCTTGAGCATCTACATTGTATTTTAACCCTATATTAACACTTTCCTTACCCATGGTTGAACCTAGAGCTCTGACATCCACACTGCAGTGCGCAGACCCAAGTCAAAATAACTATATCCCAGAGTCTCTAGCACCCCTCCTGAAATGTGGCCCATCTAGCCCTAGGACTGTAATGCACTGTGGGAAAACTTTACTGCCCACCCTGCACATTACTAGAAAGCAGCTCACTTTGCAAAAAGTTTGATCAACACTCTTCATTGCCAACCCAGGATTTTGGGCTTTGTCTCAGCTACACCTGTTCTGAGCAGGATTAGATGACATGGGACCAGATTTTCAACAGAGTTTAGTCACATTTTCAAGTGCTCAGCACCCACAATTGTGGCCAAATTTTTCAAAGTCCTCAGCTCTTATTTAGACACCAGAATAAGGACCAGAGTTTACATGACAACCGCCAGTTATCATTGTAACACTTCTGGCCAGATTTTTCCATTGTGCTGAGCTCCTTTAACAATCTGGCCATTTATTTTGGAGCTTATCCAGGAGCTGAGCTCTTAACAAGCTGGCCCTATCATAGATGATGAACTCTTAAAAAATCCAGCTATGGCACTTTGAGCAGCAGTCAGCAACCCAGTGTTATTACCACCAATGCAGCTGAAGTAGATTGTAAGCTCTTTGGGGAAGGGAAAGTCTTTTTGTTCCATTTTTGTACAGCACCTAGCACAACAGTCTTCATGACTGGGACTCTGAAGTTTTACAGTATTACAAATTATTAATAAATAATAAATAATAGTAAATAGGTAACATCAACAGTGGGGCAATTATAGCAAAAATCTCACTAGGGTAGACAAAGCTTCATATATTGGTTAGCTAATATGAAACTTGAGAATAAAATCTTTGAATACTTTCCCAAAAATCTATTAACTAAGTGTATTCTTGGGAGTCTCGTACAGGATGAGAATAGAAAAAGTAGATTTTAATGTTTAGGATTAGGATAATCATGTCTAGGACATGTGGGCTGCCTGTCTAATAATGGAGTAGACCTCTCCCAAAATTGACAACACGAAGCTACCACTACAGGAAGTCCTTAAACTTCTCCTGAGCACTATATGAAGAAAACGAAGTCCACTTAAAAGACAGGCGCCAGGTGATCACTACAGTTCTTTCCTAGGAAATGTCTCTGGAGTCAGTAGCAGCTTCTACAGTAGGTTTTAGAAATGGAAATAGTGTGCTTGTTAGTGACACCTGGGTTTGCACTAAATTTGAAATGTCAGTTTTAAAAACAAATACTTACCATAAACACTGTGGTCTCAAGCAGAATAAATTCTTACTAGGCTAGAGAATACTTTAGTTTTTTCAATAAAATTAATAAAAATTTATTTCTAGAAACAATTTTTTAAAAAAACTATCAAATGTATTGTTACTCTATGGAAAAGAGTGTTCTTGTAATAATTTTCTACAGTTTAGGGTTAGGGTTTATGCAGAGATATTCTGAGAAAAGACAAAATCTCCACTGCAGAAGTGGACCTGAACTGCATTTTTTAAAATCTTGATCTGAACTTCAATGTTCGGGAGCGTGTGAATTCGGGTTTTTGATTCAGGCTCATCTTTAAGCTCACAAACAATATATTTCCTCTACCCTCTTTAGTTACCCACCAATACCTGGGCCAAACCCTTTTGATGATGAAAGGTTGGAGTGCACAGAGTGGAGTCCACAAAACTAATGACAACAGAGTCAGCATTAATTTTTCTGAGAAATAACCAGTGAAGTAAAGTATCAGAGGGGTAGCCGTGTTAGTCTGAATCTGTAAAAAGCAACAGAGGGTCCTGTGGCACCTTTGAGACTAACAGAAGTATTGGGAGCATAAGCTTTCGTGGGTAAGAACCT